>NC_081183.1:129360955-129661266 GCF_029867415.1 Vicia villosa
AAGGATTCAGGTTGCAATAAGCATTGAGTTAGCATCATTGAGTCTTAGGGAAGCTATTGAGATCATTCATTCAAGCCCAGGTGCTCTCCATCATCCTCACGACCTCCATTTTCAGAGGTAAGTTTCTGAACTCCACCTCTTTAATTTAAGCACTCTTTGTGGTAAAGCTCGATTCTATCTTTTTCAGCATCATCAGAGGATTGAAAACCCTCTATCATCATTCATTTATTCATCTTGTGCATCATTTAATTTTAAAATTAGGGTTTATGTATTTTTCGTGTTCATAATGAAATTCGTTAGTTACACTTAGAATAAATGAATTCTGAGCCCATAATCATGTTCCTTGTCCAAAAACGAGTGAAATTGATGTTTACATCATGCCATTTAGTTGAGAAACCAGAGAGTTAGGAATTTGAAAATCTGAAGCTCGAGGAAGAAGATGAACATGGCGCGCGTAAAATTTGAATTTCCTGGCTTATCTGAAAATATAATATATTGAGTGTATATAGTTAACAAGCTGCGCGCGCAGCTCAGTTGGTTAAGTTTTGAAATGTGATCATGAAGGGCGTGGGTTCGAACCTCTCTAGGGCCAAACCAATTTTTTAGCATCCATTTTCATTCTTTTTTTATATACAAACTTCACACAATCAATAAACTTATCAAATTAAATCATTTTCACTTCATTTTTCACACACTTACTATTTATTATACCTACTTTGTGAATAATAAAAAAAAATCATAAAAATATTATTTATTTCATGTATTTTTATTAGGTTTAAAATAGTATGTTTTAGGTGTTTTCTTAAATACTTTAATACATATTTTCACTTTGTTTTAACCTAAATTATTTTGTAAATAAAGTTTATGATAAAACCCTAATTGTTTAGGTCTTAATTAAGTAAAAAATCTTTATTTTTTACTTTAATTAAGTTGACTTTTGTCAATTCTCAAAACTGTTTTCAATCTCCGAATAAATCAAATGATTAGGGTTTTCAAACAACAAAACCTTGTATCATTCCAAATCATTTTCAATTTGATTTTACACCAGTACTGTAAAGTACTGGGCCTCTAATAGAGTGTAAGTCCCAAAAACCTTCTCTTCTTAGCTTGTTTTCAAAACTGTATTTTCAAAATCTTCTTTCTGTTTTCAAAACATTCTTCTGGTATTTGAAGGGCATTATTCCCGGTGAAACTCTTCAGATACCTATGTGACCTTTGTCCATCTTCACTTCTTCTGTTTTCAAAAACCATTAACTGTTTATCATATATTCAACTGTTATCAACAAAACAACAAAAATTACTGTTGAGGCTCTGTACATACTTCTTCAATGGCCTCCACTCCATCCAGGTTAGGCTTTACAAGCTTTCAATTTACAGTCTTTATTTAAATTACTGTCAAATATAAACTGTGCATATATTAGTTTAGAACTACGTTTGAGTATAAACCTTAGGACAGTTAAACTATATATATATATTATAGGAATATGGCCTAGGATTGAGAATGTCTTCCCGGTGAAGGCTCTTTCCTAATTAGAGATCTGTAGTTCAAACCCCCAAGATGAATTATTCCCGGTGAAACATCTTGGCAAAAACCTTAGAATCCAAATAAATAGGACACATCCACCCAAAGAGGAATTATTCCCGGTGAAACCTCTTACCCATTTGCTTAGAGCCAAAATAAGTTCAAAACCACATAGCTTTCTCTTGTGCTATAACAAGGACCCTCGATTAGCCTCCTCTTGGGCTTTGTACAAGGACCCACAGGCTTCTTAAAAGCATTTCCAGCTTCCTCTTGAGCTTGTATACAAGGACCCATCAGGTTTCTTATAAACATAGGAACAGGTCTTTAGCCACCTTTTAGCCTACCCTGGTGAGTTTCTTCCAATTTAAACCAGACTTTAAACAAGCTAAGTTTGTCTCAATTTTGCATTGAGTACACCTTTTGGAATGAGAGACATGGACAGTCTCTGTCACCCTTATCTTCATCAATCTTCCTTAGCAGAGTCTAGGATCCATGCTTTGGGTCATCCTCAGCATTGAGTCAGCCTTCATCTTGGGCTTTAAACAAGAAGTCTCCATTAGATAATCTTTCTGCCATTCATTTCCAACAAAACCCCTGGAAAGGGTTAGCCTCCAAAGTCAATTAAAATCAACCTCCATTTCAATAAAATCCCTGGAAAGGGTTAGCTTCCACACATTCTTTCATTTTTAATACAAAACCCCTGGAAAGGGTTAGCCTCCAAAGTCAATTAATAAATAATGTCATTTCTCTTAGGAGATAATTTCCCCAAAAAGAGTCAAAACCCCTGGAAAGGGTCAGCCTCCAAAAAACATGATAAAGTCAGTCTTTTACCAAACAATTTCTCCAGCTGAGTCAAAATCCCTGGAAAGGGTTAGCTTCCAAAGAAAAACAGTCTTTTAATAAATAAAATCTCCTCAGTAGAGTCAAAACCAACAAAAACAGTTAGCCTCAACCTTGGGCTTCATACAAGGCACCCAAACAATAAAACTCCCCTGTCAAGAGTCAGCCTCAACCTTGGGCATTGTACAAGGCAGATAATAGAGTCTCCCCAGTGAGTTCTTCATCACTCAGTAGCCACAACCTTGGGCTTTGTACAAGGCAGATAAACCATATTTTTCATGTGTCAAAGATTCCTAACACTTAGGATCTTTCCCCATATAGTCATCCATACTTAATTCATTTAAGAGTCCGCCACAACCTTGGGCTTTGTACAAGGCAGAAAATAATGTTTTCCCTAGCTAGAGTCAGCCACAACCTTGGGCTTTGTACAAGGCACATAAAATAGAGTCATTCATTCAATTATCCTCAACAGTTAGCCACAACCTTGGGCTTTGTACAAGGCACACAAATAGAGTCTCCCTAAGTAGAGTCAGCCTCAATTCTGGGCTTTGTACAGAACACAAAAATACCCTGTAATTAATCCCCAGTGGAGTCATCTCCCAGAGTCAATAATATTAATTAATCAATCAAAAAGCCTCAAGCTTGGGCCTCATACAAGCCAGCTAAAGTCAAATCTTTTATACAGTAGATAGACATAGCTTATCTCTATAGAGAGATATTTTTACTACTCTACCACATTCAAACAAACAAACATTTCAATTTCAATTTTAATCAAGTCTCCCATTTAGGATTTTGAAAGGCATGAGCTGGCAGTAAAACCCAGACATGTGGTAACTTTCCCTAATTTGGATGAGCATCTTTCTTTCATTTAAGAGGCATTTGACTGGTATACTTGCACATACACAAGTAAGGTCCCCCTCTTGAATGAAATGAATTCAGTTATTCTGTCACTCCTTTAAATGTTTGTGGTAGAATAGTACAAATACCTCTCTGTAGAGATGATTTCATGTCTCTTTACTGTAAACAGAGATTTAATTCCAAGCTTCAACCTTGAGCTTCAAGCAAGGCACCAAAAAACAATTAATTTCCCTAGTTAGTTCCCCGAACTACATTAAGCTCTGACTTCCACTAGGGATATGTAGGCATGAGGTTCACAAGGAATCTCAGCGAGCTAATAAAATACCAAAAATAGTCAGTCTGTCTGTCTGTCTGTCTTTCTTTAATCAATTCAATTCCTTCTCCTAATACAAAGGAGAAACTTTCCCAATCATTAGCAATAAACACAATCACAATGACACAGAGAAGGTTCCTGTAGAGTACTACAGATATGTAGGGTGTTTAAACACTTCCCTATGTATAACCGACCTCCCGGACTCCAGAATTTCTAGTCTAGGTGAAATCCCCACACTTAGCAAACTCCTAGGGTTTAGTTGAGATCTTTTTTCCCCTTTCCTACTCGTAGGACAAATAAGAAAGTTCGTGTGATATCGTAGGAAGAACTGAAATAAAATTCATCCCACCACGGGCGCATTCTCCTTCCAAATTTCGCGTGAAGGGTTTAGCGTGCCGTCCTCCCAAGTGAAACGGGGAGGTAAAAGAAAACGACACCACAGAAAAATGGCGACTCTGCTGGGGATATAAGTGTTAAAAACCTTGGTTTTTCATCCAAACCAATGGTTGACCTGTTGCTGGTCCAGCCCCAATGAGGAATTAGGGATGCCAAATTCCCCCTCAAACAAGAGAGGTCCTGCCTAACCTCTGTGTCATTTCATGTGTTTGTTGCATATATATTTGTTTATTTTGTTTATTCTGTATCGGGAAAGGGCTTGATTCCCCCTTGTGGTGAGAAATCCTATACCCGGATTTGAGTGCAACATAAGATAGGATGGAGGATGTCTTCCCGGTGAAGGCCCTCTAATCTTGGTTTCCAAGTCTACTCTTGGGATTTGCCTGGCTGGTTGTGATTAACTGCGCCACTGCATTCCGAGACTGATTTGTACCAGGAGGACCTAGAAACACATTAACCCCACTTAAAGCCTTTTTTTTTAGGACGTAGAGCGGTGATTACGGAAGTAATTGTCACGCAGATACTACACTCAGAGAAAACTCTCTTATAGATACCAATCAACGTATCTTTAAGGTTGAGCAAAAACTCTGAGACCCCTAGAACCCGTTCTACAGGTACAAAAATCCTTAACCTTAGTTTACCATTGGGGCGGGGTTTGCGTTTGGACTTCATGACCACTATACCCTTCAACGCCATGTTTGTTTAAAACTCTTGTGTGTGCATTCATGCATTCATGCATCATTCATTAATAAACAACTAAAAACAAAAAGAGTCTTTTTCGAGTCGTTTTTCAAGGAAACTAAATAACGAACGTTTTGAACTTCATAGAAAGAGAGAAACGGAGAAAGGACTTAAGGATCTATACCATGGATTATGGAAGAAAGAGAGCTAGGAAATACACCTTCAAGATTCCCCAGGTCGAGGAACTGGGAAAGCTCGGAAAACTGGTGGTCAACCCCCAGGCTTTCAAGGAGAAGTATGGAAAACTTCTGCCTTTGCTCAATACCAACATTGTGGATGGGATCCTTCCCACCTTGGTACAGTTTTACGATCCAACGTATCACTGCTTCACCTTTCCAGATTATCAGCTCATGCCTACGTTAGAGGAGTACTCTCGTCTGATTGGAATACCCGTGTACGCGCAAGATCCGTACTCCGGTTTGGAAAAGAATCCTGACGACATTATCATTGCTGCAACTACTCCTTTGAACGTAGTCGACATCAGAACTCATATGGTGAGTAGAGGAGGAATTCAAGGATTGCCCTCCAAATTCCTGTTTGATCAAGCTCGGTACTTCGTCAGCATCCAAGATATGAGCGCTTTTGAGGAAGTCTTGGCTTTGCTTATCTACGGATTGTTTTTGTTCCCTAACATTAACGATTTCGTCGACATCAACGCAATTAAGATCTTCTTAATTGGAAATCCAGTTCCAACCTTGCTTGCGGATGCTTATCACTCTGTGCATTCAAGAAACCTGCAGCGAGGAGGATTAATCACATGCTGCGTACCGTTGTTATACGAATGGTTCGTTTCGCACCTGCCAAAGTCTAGCACTTTCTGGAACATGAGGGATGGCCTTTACTGGTCACAGAAAATCATGTCTCTCACTCATACAGACATTGATTGGTGTAGTCCTGACAACGACGAAACCAAGATCATCTTCAGTTGCGGAAGTTTTCCCAACGTACCCCTTATTGGAACTAAGGGAGGAATCAGTTACAATCCAGCTTTAGCCCGTCGTCAATACGGCTATCCCATGAAAAATATACCAAGTAACATCCAATTGGAGGGTCTGTTCTTCAAGAACATCGACGATCATGGCAACATGCTGAAGAAGGAAATTGTCCAAGCCTGGCGTCTTGTTCACAGCAAAGGGAGAAGATTGTTAGGAAAACATCTTTGCATCTCCCTGGATCCTTACCTTCAATGGGTACGCGTCAGAGCATTCAAGCTCAGGATGCCATATCAACATCAAGAACCTATTCCCCTAAGGGAACCAATTTACCTTTTCTCCACCGATGTTGAAAAACTGCAAGCGGCATTAAACAAGGTATGCCAAGAAAGGAATGCTTGGAGGAACAAGTATCGAATTGTCAACACGGAAAATGTTGAAATTCAAAACATCCTAAGAAGGAAGGATGAGTTACTTGAAGTGCTCGATCGACAAGTGACACAATCGTCACTTTCTCATCATATCCCTCCTGCTTCCTGGATCATCGATCAGCTCACGTCAGAGAACGCTCAGCTCAAGAAACAGAAGAAGATGTTAGAACGTGAAGTCGGCTCATCATCAAAGTTTTAGAGTCCTTTCTCTCAGTTTCTCTGTATTTCCATTTTCAAAGTGTGTAAAAACGGCGTTTTCGCTTAATTAATAAAAGTTTGATGTTTCATAACGTAATTATGGTGTTTCCTTGAAAAATAATAACTTAATTGCATATCATACATCGCTTTAGTCGTACGCACTGACACGAGAATTGTCGCGGATCTAATAGTCACTTTCCTTTCTCCAGAAAGAGAGGAGGAGAAGGAGGTGAACCAAGACTTTCAAGCTGTCTCATCCATACAACACTCGTTCAAGTCGCAAGAAAAGAATGGAAGACTTTGAGCAAGAGAATGAAGAACTCAGAGAAGAGATTAATACTCTCAAAGGTACTGTTGAAAGACTCAATAGTATGGTAGAAGCCCTGGTAGTTGCGCAGAATCGACCAACGCCAGAAGAACCACAAAGGACTGTGGTTTCCGAGATTGTTTCTACTCCTATTCCTCAGTATACCATGCCGCCTGATCGACCTTGGGGCATGCCGTATAACTTTACTCCAGAAGGGTACATACCTCCAGCTTCTGAAGCTCCAAAAGTCACCATGGATATGCGTCCACCGGAGGGTTACAAACCTCTGGAAATTGAAGTTCCAAGAGCAACGGCAATGGGTTTCGCACAACAGAATGCTGAGATTCCAAGATCTGCTGTCATGGCTTCTCCACAGCCCATTATGCATACTTTTCCCCCGCAGGGCGGACAAGTATATCATCACGCTCCCAGTGAGGATGCTGGCGTGTATGAAAGATTGGACGAGTTCCAGGAACAGTTTCTGCAAATGCAGAAGGAACTCAAGACTCTTCGAGGACAAGATCTATTTGGAAAGAATGCTGCAGACCTCTGTCTGGTTCCAAATGTTAAGATTCCTCACAAATTCAAAGTACCAGAATTCGAGAAGTACAAAGGGAATTCATGCCCACAAAGTCATCTTGTGATGTACGCTCGAAGAATGTCAACTCAGACTGATAATCAACAATTGCTCATTCATTATTTTCAAGACAGCCTGACTGGTGCTGCACTCAAATGGTACATGAACTTGGACAGTTCAGAGATTCGTACTTTTCGAGACCTCGGAGAGGCCTTCGTCAAACAGTATAAGTACAATCTGGATATGGCTCCCGACAGAGATCAACTCCGGGCCATGACTCAAAAGGATAGAGAAAGCTTCAAGGAATACGCTCAGAGATGGCGTGAAGTTGCTGCTCAAATTTGTCCACCACTTGAAGAGAAAGAAATGACAAAAATCTATCTCAAAACTTTGAGTCCATTTTACTACGGACGAATGGTTGCAAGTGCACCAAGTGACTTTACCGAGATGGTAAACATGGGTGTGCGTTTAGAAGAAGCAGTTCGAGAAGGACGCTTGAACAAAGAACCAGAATCTTCTGTTGGTCCAAGGAAGTATGGAAGTTCTTTCCAGAAGAAAAAGGATCAAGATGTCAGCAATGTCTTGCACAAAATCAAGAAGAAATTCCAACCTCAAGTTGCAACAATAACTCCGGTTGTTAACTCAGCGCCAGCTTATCAACCTCAGGTTTCGCAACAACAAATTCAACAAAGGTCGCAGCAACCTCAGCAGCAGGTTCGACCTCCAAATTACAACAATCGGGCTCCAAGGTATCCTGCCTTTGACCCCGTACCAATGCCGTATGCAGAATTGTTTCCAACATTACTGGCAAAAGGACTCATTCAGACAAGGAGTCCTCCAAATCCTACAAACAGTTCCTCACCATGGTATAAGGCTGACCAATCTTGTCCCTATCATCAGGGGGCACCAGGTCACAATATTGAGAACTGTTTCCCTTTCAAGATTGACGTCCAACGATTAGTGAAGAGCGGAATGCTATCCTTCAAAGATACTAATCCAAACGTCCAAGCAAATCCTTTGCCGCAGCACAAAGAAGCTTCAGTAAATCTGGTAGATCAACACCCCAACGTCATTCAAATCTACGACATTCGTCAGATAGGGGAAAATCTTGTCAAGATGCACGCTAAACAAGCTGGGTACGGTCATGTACCACCTCACAACTACTTCACATGTGAAATTTGTCCAAAGAATAATCAAGGATGTGCCGTAGTTCAAGCTGCATTACAAGAACAAATGGACTTAGGATGGATTCAACATATCCGAGTCAGAACTGAACATGACATCAACATGGTTCAAGGATGTCCAGGAGAATACAAAATCTACAAAGTTGAAGACCTTGAAGGATCGGTAGTCAGGTTCCACAAAACTTTAAATGGACTTGCCTACTTTGGAACAGATTTCCACGCTTACAGTAGATGCAGAATCTGTCGAAGAAATTCACGAGGATGTTTGCGTGTTCGCAACGACATTCAAAAGCTGATGGATGACAATACCATTACTGTTCTTGCCAACAGAGAAGATGATGAAGTCTTTACCGTATCTCCTCAAATTAATCAAGTTGAACCTATGCAAGTCAAGTATGACAGCAGGAAGACAGCAGTTGCACCACTAGTCATCTACTTACCAGGTCCTGTACCGTATGAGTCCAGCAAGGCTATACCATACAAGTACAACGCTACATTCATTGAAAATGGTAAGGAAATACCATTACCGTCTGTTGTCAACATTGCTGATGTTAGTCGAGTCACCAGAAGTGGACGAGTCTTCAACAGAACAACAGAAAATGTGGAGAAACCTTCGGAGGAAGTACCACATAGGCAAGACAATCATCCGACCAATGCTGTTCAAGCGAAAGAAAATGATGAGATCTTGAAGTTAATCCAGAGGAGTGAATACAACATTGTAGACCAATTACTACATACTCCGTCTAGGATTTCTGTTCTTTCCCTGCTATTGAGTTCTGAAGCTCATAGGGAAGCTCTACAGAAAGTTTTGGAACAAGCTTTCGTAGAACCAAGTGTTACTATAAGCCAATTCAACAACATCGTTGCCAACATCTCCGCCGGAACTAACCTAAGTTTCTGTGACGAAGATCTTCCTGAAGAAGGAGTGGACCACAATCTTCCACTTCACATCTCAGTTGGCTGCATGGGTGATACACTCACAGGAGTCCTAATAGACAATGGATCCTCTCTCAACGTCATGCCTAAATCAACATTATCAAGATTATCTTTCGAAGATTACCCTCTAAGAAAAAGTCATGTCATCGTCAAAGCATTTGATGGATCAAGAAAGTCAGTTTTCGGAGAAGTGGATCTTCCCATAACTATTGGACCTCAGACGTTCAAAATCACTTTCCAAGTTATGGATATTCCAGCACAATACAGTTGTTTGCTAGGTCGCCCATGGATTCATGAGGCTGGGGCAATTACTTCAACACTTCATCAGAAACTGAAGTTCATAAGAAATGACAAATTGGTAACCGTATGTGGAGAACGAGCTCTGATCGTCAGCAACCTGTCATCATTCTCCGACATAGAACCAAAAGAAGTTGTTGGAACTAAATTCCAAGCACTTTCCTTAGACAAAGGAAAGGAGAAAGCAGCGTCTATCTCTTCATACAAAGATGCAATCCAAGTTGTAAAGGATGGCACTACCAGTGGTTGGGGGCACATTAATATTCCTACCAACAACAAGAACAGAACGGGAATTGGATTCTTTCCAACATCATCAAAAGCTATCCCAGGGATTGAGGTAGTTCTCCCTATTCAAGAAACTTTCTGCAGTGGAGGTTTTCTTCAACCTGTTCAACAAACAGTCAATACCATCGGTACGGAAAACACCGATGAAGAGGAATGGTTATCCTATCTTAACAAAGCAGGATACATCTCCCTACCAGAGTCTGAATCACCTTGCTGTTATCCGACTAAAGGATCTGAAAGTAAGACTCAACCAAGCAGTGATGAAGTTACTGACAGCTTCACCACCAGAAGTCATGGTTCATCAGAAGAAGTTCCTCCTATCCCCGAAGAGACTTGGGATACATTAGGAGAACCAAGCGGAAAATTCGACTACATGGTGAAATACTCCGCTCCTGAAAGTTCAAGAATCTCTCTTGAAGATATTGTTCCAACTGGATGGAACATTGATTATGAGTACCTCTCTCAGCCAAAAGAGATGTATAACCCTTGCTATTCATCATCATCTACTGGTGAAATCATCATTGAGGATTATATCCCCAAGTCACCTTCCGAGGCTACGGATCTAGAGTTCACATATCTAGTCAATGCCATCTTGGGAGAAGAGCAAGACCAAAATACAGAAGAGGACGATCTCGAAAGTGTCTCCGACAACGAGTCTCTCCATTCAGAAGATTGGAAGTTTCCTCAAAAGAAAAACCGACATACTCCACTTGGAAATGGGTATGCTCACACCGCTCAGTCTGCTGAAGTAGAAGAAGATCGTCTGAGTGTTGCAAAGACAGTGGTTGGTAAATCAAGACCTACCACAGGCCAGCTTAAGCCTAAGGTTCCAGATTACTTAGTGCACAATGGGGTTCGCCACTACTGGACAGCTGTTGAAGTTTCAACTGTTGTTCGCACTCCTAAGTAGGAACTTTCACCGTTATTTTGTCCTCTCACCATAGCCCAGGGTGAAGAGATGTTTCATAGGGCTTTGCATTTTACTATTTCTTAGGAAAATGTCCCTCTTTGCTTCGCCCAAAGCAATAGAGTTTTGTTTTATAGGGTCTTTGTTTCAAGAAATGACTGTCCATAAATAAAAATGTCATTCTGTTCCTTCGTTTAGTTTTTCCTTTTCTTTTTTCGGAAATTGGTAATCCTAAAAAACACCCTTAAAAAACATCAAAAATTCCATTAACTGCATACACCGAGTCTTCCCTCGTTGTCTAAATAAAACTTATCACACATATGCAGATTAATCATAAAATACCCCGTTGAAACGTGCGACCGTATGACTTCTCCAAGCTTTGAGTTTCCTGTATTCGAGGCAGAGGAAGAAGAAGACGAAGAAATATCAAAGGAAATTTCACGGTTACTTCAACAAAAGGAAGAGGCCATTCAGCCATACAATGAGCCTCTAGAGATCATTAACCTTGGTTCCGATGGAAACAGAAAAGAGGTTAAGATTGGAGCTTCGCTCAGTTCAGAGATCAGAGAGAGTTTGATACAGCTGCTCAAAGAATTCTCAGATGTCTTCGCTTGGTCTTATCAAGATATGCCAGGGTTGGATACCAGTATAGTGGAGCATCACTTGCCATTAAAAGCAGAATGCCCTCCGGTCAAGCAAAAATTGAGAAGAACTCATCCGGAGATGGCCATGAAAATCAAAGAGGAAGTTCAAAAGCAGATCAACGCAGGTTTCCTCGTCACTTCAGAATACCCTCAGTGGTTAGCTAACATTGTTCCCGTTCCTAAGAAAGACGGAAAAGTCCGCATGTGCGTCGACTACAGAGATTTGAACAAAGCTAGCCCTAAGGATGATTTTCCTTTACCACATATTGATATGTTGGTAGACAGTACAGCAAAATCCAAAGTTTTCTCGTTCATGGACGGATTTTCAGGATACAACCAAATCAAAATGGCACCTGAAGACATGGAAAAAACAGCTTTCATCACCCCCTGGGGCACGTTCTGCTATCGAGTTATGCCTTTTGGACTAAAGAACGCAGGGGCAACTTATCAAAGGGCCATGACTACACTTTTCCACGACATGATGCATAAAGAAGTGGAAGTCTATGTGGACGACATGATTGCCAAATCAGAAAATGAAGAAGATCACATACAGAATCTGACAAAGTTATTTCAACGCTTACGGAAGTTTCAGCTTCGCCTGAACCCCAACAAGTGTACCTTTGGTGTCTACTCAGGAAAACTCCTTGGTTTCATCGTCAGCAAACGAGGAATTGAAGTAGATCCAGACAAAGTCAAGGCAATTCAAGAAATGCCTTCGCCCAGAACCGAGAAACAAGTTAGAGGATTTCTTGGACGTCTGAATTACATCTCGAGATTCATACATCTCATGACAGCAACTTGTGCTCCTATTTTCAAACTTCTACGGAAAAATCAAAGTTGCGTCTGGACAGACGATTGTCAGAAAGCGTTCGACAGCATTAAGGAATATCTGCTCGAACCACCCATCTTATCTCCTCCAGTGGAAGGAAGACCTTTGATAATGTACTTAACCGTCTTAGAAGATTCCATGGGTTGTGTCCTTGGACAGCAAGACGAGACAAGAAGAAAAGAGCATGCCATTTACTACCTGAGCAAGAAATTCACTGACTGTGAATCCCGCTACTCCATGCTCGAGAAGACGTGTTGTGCTTTGGCCTGGGCTGCCAAGCGTCTCCGCCAGTACATGATTCGACATACTACTTGTTTGATCTCTCATATGGATCCAATCAAGTACATCTTTGAGAAGCCTGCTTTAACCGGGAGAATTGCCCGTTGGCAGATGTTGTTATCAGAATATGACATTGAGTATCACGCACAGAAAGCCGTGAAAGGAAGCATTCTAGCTGAGCACCTGGCTCACCACCCACTCAATGGTCATGAATCAACCAGTTTCGACTTTCCAGACGAGGACGTCATGTACCTCAAGATGAAAGATTACGACGAGCCACTACCAGACGAAGGACCTGAGATAGGATCCCAGTGGGGCTTAATCTTTGACGGAGCTGTCAATGCTTATGGACGAGGAATTGGGGCAATCATTGTTACACCTCAGGGTACCCATATTCCATTTACTGCCAGATTAACTTTCAAATGCACAAACAATGAGGCCGAATATGAAGCTTGCATCATGGGTCTCGAAGAAGCCATGGATCTAAGAATCAAACACTTGGATGTATATGGAGATTCTGCTTTGGTCATCAATCAAATCAAAGGAGAATGGGAAACACGCCAACCAGGGCTAATTCCTTACAAAGACTACGCGAGAAGATTGTTACCATTCTTCGACAGGGTAGATTTTCATCACATTCCTCGTGAAGAAAATAATTTGGCTGATGCATTAGCCACACTCTCTTCCATGATTAGGATAAATCATTGGAATGACATTCCTCGGATCGATGTTATGCGCCTGGATAGGCCCGCTCATGTTTTCACAGTAGAAGCAATCATCGACGACAAACCGTGGTATCACGACATCAAGAACTTTCTTCAAAGGCAAGAGTACCCTCTTGGGGCGTCAAAGAAAGATAGAAAGACTTTGAGAAAGTTAGCTTGTAGATTCTTCCTGAATGAAGATGTTCTGTACAAGAGAAACTTCGACATGGTTCTGCTCAGATGCGTCGACAGAAAAGAAGCAGAAATACTCATGAGAGAAATACATGAAGGTTCCTTTGGTACTCACACCAATGGACATACCATGACAAGGAAAATACTGAGAGCAGGATATTATTGGCTGACAATGGAGTCAGATTGCTACCAGTACGCAAAGAGGTGTCACAAATGTCAGATCTACGCCGATAGAATTCATGTGCCACCATCTCTTCTCAACATACTCTCTTCCCCTTGGCCTTTCTCCATGTGGGGAATCGACATGATTGGAATGATCGAACCAAAAGCGTCCAACGGACATCGCTTCATCTTGGTAGCCATAGACTATTTCACCAAATGGGTTGAAGCAGCTTCATATGCAAACGTTACAAGACAAGTTGTCGTCAGGTTTATCAAGAATCACATCATCTGTCGCTACGGCATTCCTAGCAAGATAATCACTGACAATGGGTCAAATTTGAATAACAAAATGATGAAGGAGCTTTGTGAAGAATTCAAGATTGAACATCACAACTCATCTCCTTACAGACCAAAGATGAATGGAGCTGTAGAAGCAGCTAACAAAAACATCAAGAAAATCATTCAGAAGATGGTCATCACTTACAAAGATT
Organism: Vicia villosa; assembly: GCF_029867415.1. NCBI lineage: Eukaryota > Viridiplantae > Streptophyta > Magnoliopsida > Fabales > Fabaceae > Vicia > Vicia villosa. Next base: position 129,374,981 of record NC_081183.1, read on the forward strand.
GGCATGAAATGCTCCCGTATGCTCTTCATGGTTACCGTACATCAGTACGTACTTTGACTGGAGCAACTCCTTTCTCCCTTGTATATGGCATGGAGGCAGTCCTACCTATAGAGGTTGAGATTCCATCAATGAGAGTTTTGATGGAGGCAAAATTAACAGAAGCCGAGTGGTGTCAAAGCAGATTCGATGAATTGAACTTAATCGAAGAAAAACGCATGACAGCTTTATGCCACGGACAGCTATATCAACAAAGAATGAAGAAAGCTTTCGACAAAAAGGTTCGACCTCGCACAATCAAAGAAGGCGACCTTGTACTCAAAAAGATTCAATCTTTTCTCACAGATTCGAGAGGGAAATGGACTCCCAATTATGACGGCCCCTACGTGGTCAAGAGAGCTTTCTCAGGAGGAGCCTTAATACTCACGACTATGGATGGAGAAGAATTCACCCGTCCTGTGAACGTCGACGCAGTCAAGAAATACTTCGCCTAAATAAACAAAAGAACAGCTCGCTAAGTTGAAAACTCGCAAAGAGCGACTTAGGCAAAAAAGAGCGTCTCGGTGAATCGAAAACCCGAAAGGGCGATTCAGGCAAAAATTAGAGACATAAAAAATATTAATCAATCCCGGTAGACTTAAAACCCGAAAGGGGTAGTTTACGCAAAAGTTAGGGATATGTGGCAAGTAACTGTGTTCAGGACAAACTTGATCATTCAAAATCCATAGCGGAGTATTCATCAGCAGTAGGTCATCTTCTACGAAGCACGAATACAGCGCAACTCGGAGTGGAAGGGAGAGATAACGGTCGTCACGTTTCATCGTAGCCCTTTTCCCGAAAATTACCAATTTCCAACTTTGTAAATACTCCATGGAATCAAGCATTTGGCTGATTACCATTCCATATATAATAATTTGAGCCTTGTGCTTTTCTTTGCAATCTAGTCTTTTTCAGTTTCTTGAAATGCATTTTAAATTTTAAACAGTCATTTTCTTGAAACAAATGTTTTCATAAAATAAAAATGAATTTACTTGCAAAAAATAAAGGTGAAATTTCTTTCTAAGGTTTACAAACAATAGGAAGAATGCAAATAGTTGCTCCGAGAACGGTTGACACTCTGGGAACCAAGATTTCCCCATGAGGTCGCTTTGCGAACATCTCCCGATGACAGATCTTTACTTCAATTCATACTACTTACTTCGGACAGCGGACAACTGATAACCAGATATTCCCAAGAGAGTTCGAACTACAAGAAGAGGACATCTTCTGATCAACAAGAATTCAAGTCGTATCTTAGGATTTTACATCCGCGACAATTCTATTCACATTCACTTTACATTTTATCATTGTCATAATATTCATGCATACATTACATCATAATTGCATAGCCGAATCAGGCTTTGATCCTGTGAATGCCTAAGTCATTGAGGCATGAACTCAAGTTTCCCCTGCAAGTTCCGGAGAAACTTTTTCCTTCGAAACAACAGTTCATACACAAGGATCTCACCAAGCAAGTCAACAGATGGTAGTCTCCCTCAAAGAGATAGTTTGTTCACTTTTGGAATTCCTCAGCCGAGAATCTCCTGCAGAGCGACATTCGACAGTCTTCTTCAGATAAGATAGTCTGCTTCACATTTTGGAATTCCCTACAGGTTTGGTATTTCCCCAGCAGGGTCAAGAGGTGCCACTTCTTGTCAAAGAAAAATTCAGAATCTCCCAGCAGATCGACAAATGATTCCCCAGCGGAATCAGTGAATGGTAGTCTTCATCTAGAAGATAGTTCATGATCCCCAGCGGAGTCAACAAATGGTAGTCTTTCCCCAAGGAAAGACAGTTTGTCTGTTAAATACTCAAGAGATCGACAAATGGCAGTTTCTTCAAACAGTTTGTCTGTTTCAGGGATGTTTAGTTCCCCACAGAGTCGATAAATGGTAGTTTTCCTCTTAGGAAAACAGTTTGTTGATTCCCCAGGCACTAGTCGACGAATGGCAGTTTCCACCCCGAAAACAGTTCGTCCGCCTTCAAACAAAGTCATTAGCCCCTCAAAAGAGCGCGGGCCCATATGACAATCTTTCAAAGATGCCAGGTCAAAAGGGAAGATGGTGAAGTTTCTTTATTACCGTCAAATGGTATCTTACCTCCAAGTGCTGGTAAGAAGTTTGATGAGGAAACAAACCTTTGAAGTTTCTTTATTACCGTCAAATGGTATCTTACCTCCAAGTGCTGGTAAGAAGTTTGATGAGGAAACAAACCTTTGAAGTTTCTTTATTACCGTCATATGGTATCTTACCTCCAAGTGCTGGTAAGAAGTTTGATGAGGAAACAAACCGTTGGAAATTTTCTCTTTATCTGAGATATTGTCCAAACACAACTAAGGCCAGTTTCGAGATATGGACATCCGGAACGAGAGGAGGTTGTTTACCTTTTTCTAAGTATCAACACTTAGTTAAAGAAGATGGATTGCGCATCCTATACTGCCATCCATTCGCCAGAATCCACATCAAGTATTTCTGCAGGAGTTTGTCTCCTCATCCCCCGCCAAGTGCGACAACGGGATCAAGTCATGCAAAGATTTTATCAATTACAACATCTCAGGAGCGCCCAAAATTCGGGCATTCCTCGATATTTAAGTCTCTTTTACGCCGGAAAGATCGAGATATCAATCTCTCTCCCTCCAGATAAAAGAAACTTAAATAGGGGCATCTGTCATACCCTAATTTTTGACCCCCCTGAGATGGCATATCTTCAGGATTTTTCATCAGGTCAAGACAAGTTCCCAGAGCAGTTACTTCTCCATCTGGTATCTAATCGAGGATGCTCAAAGACAAGAAAGCTCAGGCAAAGGATCAATCAATACAAGGATTAGTCCCTAATACAATCATGGGGCTCAAGGACTTCATTTTTCTCATCTATGATTGATTAGACATCCAGTCATCTGAGTACAGGTTTACTCAGGTCACCAAACTAGGGTTTTGAGCCTAATCAAGGACTGAAATCAGGGATCACATTTGGGAAACCCTAAAAAGCCCCAGGAAACCATTCAAAGACATCAATCATCTTCAAATAACTCATATGACAAGATCCACTGGACATTACACCTCAGTTCAAAGTCTACACTCATCATTGTCCTCTGGTCGACAATTAGGGTTTTTGACCTAATTCACCAAGATAGTTGACTTTTAATCAGGACATGGATCAAAAACTCAAGACATGATTCAAGAATCTCTACTACCTCAATATAATCCATTTACATCATTCATTTGAGGAAAAGATCTTGTTTCTACACAAAAGCCCAAAAATTCACTTTGTCAGGAAAAGTCAACTGTGTGGGATCATCATTGACTTTTAAGATTTTTGGTCAAAAAATGACTTTCAAAGATCAATATCATCAATATATGGATGTCAAAGTCATTTGACCAAAGAAATTCAAAGAAATTCATCAAGGAGCAAAAAGTCGGGGATTAGGGTTTTTGAGGGCATTGTGAGAACTCAAAATTTCACCTACACAACTCAAAAAACTTCCAACATGAAAGTTGTAGATCTTGCAAAATAAAACAACATCTTACAAGGGAACTTTTTTCAAAAGATCAACCATTTATGAAGTTTTGGAAATTTTGAAGTTTAGGTCATAAACACTTAGAAATTTTTCTAAGTGTTTTAACCTAGTTTTCATCCAACTTTGGGCTCATTTTTCACAAATTTCCCAAATGATTCTGAAGAAGACATAAACTAATGATTTGAAGTAGATGTTTAGGGCTTTCCAAATTGTGTTCAACCTTCTCCAAATTCAATTTGAGCTAGGAGTTATGCTTGTTCAAAGTTGGCCTCATGAAGTAAAATTATAGGTCATGTGCAAATTGGAACTTTGCAATTTTGTGCATTTTGCTTCATGAATGGATGCTACACGACCCATAACACATCTGAAACCATGCCATGCATTCATTTTCACCATGCCATAAGAATTGAAGAAGATTCTAAAAACAAGAACATGTGATTATGTAATGATTACATTTGTGAATTTATGGCAAATTGATGAATCACCCAAGGAATCTTCTCACCAACCAATTAGAGCTCATTTCTGGCTCAGAATTGTCCCCTAAGATTAAACAAAATCGAGGGCTAGGGGGATTGATCAAATGGAATCAAAATTCTCATCATTGCATAAGAGATATTTGCAAACTTCCTTCATGGCTAAGAAAGCAAATCAACTTCACTAAGGAAGCTCACTCCTCTGCAGCTATACTGATCCATTTGCCTATAAATACAGATGCATTCCTCATTCAAAAACACACCAAAGCAACCATATTCCTTGCTTTCTCTTTCTCTTCTCATGTTCATTATTTTTCAAAGTTCTTTGGCAAGAAGAATCGATTTCTTCAAACCAGAGCTCATCTTTGGGAAGTGAACATTCTAACATCTCAGGGGAGGTCATTTGAGGTGATCCAAGCACCTGGATCACTTCTGTAAGTGGAGGAACACCATTGTTGCTCTCACTTTGGAGCATTTGCAGTTGGAGGTCCATGGAGTAATTCAGGAGGTTCCAAGCCAAGCCAATCATCCAGGCACACTCCTCAGGTCATAGTGAAGCTAACCAGATGGCTGCAGCTCATCTGTAACTCAAGAATCAACACCCTCCATGTTCACTTGAAGCTGAAATCGAGGGAGGTCCATAGAACAATTCAGAAGGATTCAGGTTGCAATAAGCATTCAGTTAGCATCATTGAGTCTCAGGGAAGCTATTGAGATCATTCATTCAAGCCCAGGTGCTCTCCATCATCCTCACGACCTCCATTTTCAGAGGTAAGTTTCTGAACTCCACCTCTTTAATTTAAGCACTCTTTGTGGTAAAGCTCGATTCTATCTTGTTCAGCATCATCAGAGGATTGAAAACCCTCTATCATCATTCATTTATTCATCTTGTGCATCATTTAATTTTAAAATTAGGGTTTATGTGTTTTTCGTGTTCATAATGAAATTCGTTAGTTACACTTAGAATAAATGAATTCTGAGCCCATAATCATGTTCCTTGTCCAAAAACGAGTGAAATTGATGTTTACATCATGCCATTTAGTTGAGAAACCAGAGAGTTAGGAATTTGAAAATCTGAAGCTCGAGGAAGAAGATGAACATGGCGCGCGTAAAATTTGAATTTCCTGGCTTATCTGAAAATATAATATATTGAGTGTATATAGTTAACAAGCTGCGCGCGCAGCTCAGTTGGTTAAGTTTTGAAATGTGATCATGAAGGGCGTGGGTTCGAACCTCTCTAGGGCCAAACCAATTTTTTAGCATCCATTTTCATTCTTTTTTTATATACAAACTTCACACAATCAATAAACTTATCAAATTAAATCATTTTCACTTCATTTTTCACACACTTACTATTTAATATACCTACTTTGTGAATAATAAAAAAAAATCATAAAAATATTATTTATTTCATGTATTTTTATTAGGTTTAAAATAGTATGTTTTAGGTGTTTTCTTAAATACTTTAATACATATTTTCACTTTGTTTTAACCTAAATTATTTTGTAAATAAAGTTTATGATAAAACCCTAATTGTTTAGGTCTTAATTAAGTAAAAAATCTTTATTTTTTACTTTAATTAAGTTGACTTTTGTCAATTCTCAAAACTGTTTTCAATCTCCGAATAAATCAAATGATTAGGGTTTTCAAACAACAAAACCTTGTATCATTCCAAATCATTTTCAATTTGCTTTTACACCAGTACTGTAAAGTACTGGGCCTCTAATAGAGTGTAAGTCCCAAAAACCTTCTCTTCTTAGCTTGTTTTCAAAACTGTATTTTCAAAATCTTCTTTCTGTTTTCAAAACATTCTTCTGGTATTTGAAGGGCATTATTCCCGGTGAAACTCTTCAGATACCTATGTGACCTTTGTCCATCTTCACTTCTTCTGTTTTCAAAAACCATTAACTGTTTATCATATATTCAACTGTCATCAACAAAACAACAAAAATTACTGTTAAGGCTCTGTACATACTTCTTCAATGGCCTCCACTCCATCCAGGTTAGGCTTTACAAGCTTTCAATTTACAGTCTTTATTTAAATTACTGTCAAATATAAATTGTGCATATATTAGTTTAGAACTACGTTTGAGTATAAACCTTAGGACAGTTAAACTATATATATATATATTATAGGAATATGGCCTAGGATTGAGAATGTCTTCCCGGTGAAGGCTCTTTCCTAATTAGAGATCTGTAGTTCAAACCCCCAAGATGAATTATTCCCGGTGAAACATCTTGGCAAAAACCTTAGAATCCAAATAAATAGGACACATCCATCCAAAGAGGAATTATTCCCGGTGAAACCTCTTACCCATTTGCTTAGAGCCAAAATAAGTTCAAAACCACATAGCTTTCTCTTGTGCTATAACAAGGACCCTCGATTAGCCTCCTCTTGGGCTTTGTACAAGGACCCACAGGCTTCTTAAAAGCATTTCCAGCTTCCTCTTGAGCTTGTATACAAGGACCCATCAGGTTTCTTATAAACATAGGAACAGGTCTTTAGCCACCTTTTAGCCTACCCTGGTGAGTTTCTTCCAATTTAAACCAGACTTTAAACAAGCTAAGTTTGTCTCAATTTTGCATTGAGTACCCCTTTTTGAATGAGAGACATGGACAGTCTCTGTCACCCTTATCTTCATCAATCTTCCTTAGCAGAGTCTAGGATCCATGCTTTGGGTCATCCTCAGCATTGAGTCAGCCTTCATCTTGGGCTTTAAACAAGAAGTCTCCATTAGATAATCTTTCTGCCATTCATTTCCAACAAAACCCTTGGAAAGGGTTAGCCTCCAAAGTCAATTAAAATCAACCTCCATTTCAACAAAATCCCTGGAAAGGGTTAGCTTCCACACATTCTTTCATTATTAATACAAAACCCCTGGAAAGGGTTAGCCTCCAAAGTCAATTAATAAATAATGTCATTTCTTTTAGAAGATAGTTTCCCCAAAAAGAGTCAAAACCCCTGGAAAGGGTCAGCCTCCAAAAAACATGATAAAGTCAGTCTTTTACCAAACAATTTCTCCAGCTGAGTCAAAATCCCTGGAAAGGGTTAGCTTCCAAAGAAAAACAGTCTTTTAATAAATAAAATCTCCTCAGTAGAGTCAAAACCAACAAAAACAGTTAGCCTCAACCTTGGGCTTCATACAAGGCACCCAAACAATAAAACTCCCCTGTCAAGAGTCAGCCTCAACCTTGGGCATTGTACAAGGCAGATAATAGAATCTCCCCAGTGAGTTCTTCATCACTCAGTAGCCACAACCTTGGGCTTTGTACAAGGCAGATAAACCATATTTTTCATGTGTCAAAGATTCCTAACACTTAGGATCTTTCCCCTTATAGTCATCCATACTTAATTCATTTAAGAGTCCGCCACAACCTTGGGCTTTGTACAAGGCAGAAAATAATGTTTTCCCTAGCTAGAGTTAGCCACAACCTTGGGCTTTGTACAAGGCACATAAAATAGAGTCATTCATTCAATTATCCTCAACAGTTAGCCACAACCTTGGGCTTTGTACAAGGCACACAAATAGAGTCTCCCTAAGTAAAGTCAGCCTCAATTCTGGGCTTTGTACAGAACACAAAAATACCCTGTAATTAATCCCCAGTGGAGTCATCTCCCAGAGTCAATAATATTAATTAATCAATCAAAAGGCCTCAAGCTTGGGCCTCATACAAGCCAGCTAAAGTCAAATCTTTTATACAGTAGATAGACATAGCTTATCTCTATAGAGAGATATTTTTACTACTCTACCACATTCAAATAAACAAACATTTCAATTTCAATTTTAATCAAGTCTCCCATTTAGGATTTTGAAAGGCATGAGCTGGCAGTAAAACCCAGACATGTGGTAACTTTCCCTAATTTGGATGAGGATCTTTCTTTCATTTAAGAGGCATTTGACTGGTATACTTGCACATACACAAGTAAGGTCCCCCTCTTGAATGAAATGAATTCAGTTATTCTGTCACTCCTTTAAATGTTTGTGGTAGAATAGTACAAATACCTCTCTGTAGAGATGATTTCATGTCTCTTTACTATAAAAAGAGATTTAATTCCAAGCTTCAACCTTGAGCTTCAAGCAAGGCACCCAAAAAACAATTAATTTCCCTAGTTAGTTCCCCGAACTACATTAAGCTCTGACTTCCACTAGGGATATGTAGGCATGAGGTTCACAAGGAATCTCAGCGAGCTAATAAAATACCAAAAATAGTCAGTTTGTTTGTCTGTCTGTCTTTCTTTAATCAATTCAATTCTCTCTCCTAATACAAAGGAGAAACTTTCCCAATCATTAGCAATAAACACAATCACAATGACACAGAGAAGGTTCCTGTAGAGTACTACAGATATGTAGGGTGTTTAAACACTTCCCTATGTATAACCGACCCCCCGGACTCCAGAATTTCTAGTCTAGGTGAAATCCCCACACTTAGCAAACTCCTAGGGTTTAGTTGAGATCTTTTTTCCCCTTTCCTACTCGTAGGACAAATAAGAAAGTTCGTGTGATATCGTAGGAAGAACTGAAATAAAATTCATCCCACCACGGGCGCATTCTCCTTCCAAATTTCGCGTGAAGGGTTTAGCGTGCCGTCCTCCCAAGTGAAACGGGGAGGTAAAGAAAACGACCATCCACAGACATGATTGGAATGATCGAGCCAAAAGCGTCCAACGGACATCGCTTCATCTTGGTAGCTATAGACTATTTCACCAAATGGGTTGAAGCAGCTTCATATGCAAACGTTACAAGACAAGTTGTCGTCAGGTTTATCAAGAATCACATCATCTGTCGCTACGGCATTCCTAGCAAGATAATCACTGACAATGGGTCAAATTTGAATAACAAAATGATGAAGGAGCTTTGTGAAGAATTCAAGATTGAACATCACAACTCATCTCCTTACAGACCAAAGATGAATGGAGCTGTAGAAGCGGCTAACAAAAACATCAAGAAAATCGTTCAGAAGATGGTCATCACTTACAAAGATTGGCATGAAATGCTCCCGTATGCTCTTCATGGTTACCGTACATCAGTACGTACTTCGACTGGAGCAACTCCTTTCTCCTTTGTATATGGCATGGAGGTAGTCCTACCTATAGAGGTTGAAATCCCATCAATGAGAGTCTTGATGGAGGCAAAATTAACAGAAGCCGAGTGGTGTCAAAGCAGATTCGATGAATTGAACTTAATCGAAGAAAAGCGCATGACAGCTTTATGCCACGGACAGCTATATCAACAAAGAATGAAGAAAGCTTTCGACAAAAAGGTCCGACCTCGCACAATCAAAGAAGGCGACCTTGTACTCAAAAAGATTCAATCTTTTCTCACAGATTCAAGAGGGAAATGGACTCCCAATTATGACGGCCCCTACGTGGTCAAGAGAGCTTTCTCAGGAGGAGCCTTAATCCTCATGACTATGGATGGAGAAGAATTCACCCGTCTTGTGAACGTCGACGCAGTCAAGAAATACTTCGCCTAAATAAAACAAAAGAACAGCTCGCTAAGTTGAAAACTCGCAAAGAGCGACTTAGGCAAAAAAAGAGCGTCTCGGTGAATTGAAAACCCGAAAGGGTGATTCAGGCAAAAGTTAGAGACATAAACAAAATAATAATTAATCAATCCCGGTAGACTTAAAACCCGAAAGGGGTAGTTTACGCAAAAGTTAGGGATATATGGCAAGTAACTGTGTTCAGGACAAACTCCTGATCATTCAAAATCCATAGCGGAGTATTCATCAGCAGTATGTCATCTTCTACGAAGCACGAATACAACGCAACTCGGAGTGGAAGGGAAAGATAACGGTCGTCACGTTTCATCGTAGCCCTTTTCCCGAAAATTTACCAATTTCCAACTTTGTAAATACTTCTTGGAATCAAGCATTTGGCTGATTACCATTCCATATATAATAATTTGAGCCTTGTGCTTTTCCTTTGCAATCTAGTCTTTTTCAGTTTCCTGAAATGCATTTTAAATTTAAACAGTCATTTTCTTGAAACAAATGTTTTCATAAAATAAAATGAATTTACTTGCAAAAATAAAGGTGAAATTTCTTTCTGAGGTTTACAAACAATAGGAAGAATGCAAACAGTTGCTCCGAGAACGGTTGAGACTCCGGGAACCAAGTTTTCCCCATGAGGTCGCTTTGCGAACATCTCCCGATGACGGATCTTTACTTCAATTCATATTACTCACTTCGAACAGCGGACAACTGATAACGAGGTATTCCCAACAGAGTTCGAACTACAAGAAGAGGACATCTTCTGATCAACAAGAATTCAAGTCGTATCATAGGATTTTACATCCGCGACAATTCTATTCACATTCACTTTACATTTTATCATTGTCATAATATTCATGCATACATTACATCGTAACTACATAGTCGAGTCAGGCTTTGGTCATACGAATGCCCGAGTCATTGAGGCATGAACTCAAGTTTCCCCTGCAAGTTCTGGAGGAACTTTTTCCTTCAAGACGACAGTTCATACACAAGGATCTCCCCAAGCAAGTCAACAAATGGCATTCTCCCTCAAAGAGATAGTTTGTTCACTTTTGGAGTTCCTCAGCCGAGATTCTCCCGCAGAGCGACATTCGACAGTTTTCTTCAGATAAGATAGTCTGTTTCGCATTTTGGAATTCCCTACAGGGTCGATGAGCGGTTCTTTTCTCTAAGAAATATGGATTCCTCAACATAATTGACAAGTGGTAGTTTTTCCTCCTGGAAAACAGTTTGGTATTTCCCCAGCAAGGTCAAGAGATGCCACTTTTTCGTCAAAGAAAATAATTCAGAATCTCCCAGCAGATCGACAAACGATTCCCCAGCGGAGTCAGTGAATGGTAGTCTTCATCCAGAAGATAGTTCAGATTCCCCGACAAAGTCAGCAAATGGCAGTCTCTTTCAGCAGAAGACAGTTTGCTCACTTTCTTTCACAACAAAGTCAGCAAATGGCAGTCTCTTTCAGCAGAAGACAGTTTGCTCACTTTCTTTCACGACAGGGTCAACAAATGGCAGTCTCCCAGTAGAAGACAGTTTGTTCCCCTAGCAATTGGCAAATGGCAGTTTTTTCCCAAGAAAAGACAGTTTGTCTGTTAAATACTCAAGAGATCGACAAATGGCAGTTTCTTCAAACAGTTTGTCTGTTTCTGGGATGTTTAGTTCCCCACAGAGTCGATGAATGGCAGTTTTCCTCTTAGGAAAACAGTTTGTTGATTCCCCAGGCATCAGTCAACGAATGGCAGTTTTCACCCCGAAAACAGTTCGTCCGCCTTCAAACAAAGTCATTAGCCCCTCAAAAGATCATGAGGCCATATGACATTCTTTCAAAGACGTCAAGTCAAAAGGGAAGATGGTGAAGTTTCTTTACTACCGTCAAATGGCATCTTACCTCCAAGCGCTGGTAAGAAGTTTGACGAGGAAACAAACCTTTGAAGTTTCTTTACTACCGTCAAATGGCATCTTACCTCCAAGCGCTGGTAAGAAGTTTGACGAGGAAACAAACCTTTGAAGTTTCTTTACTACCGTCAAATGGCATCTTACCTCCAAGCGCTGGTAAGAAGTTTGACGAGGAAACAAACCTTTGAAGTTTCTTTACTACCGTCAAATGGCATCTTACCTCCAAGCGCTGGTAAGAAGTTTGATGAGGAAACAAACCTTTGAAGTTTCTCTACTACCATCAAATGGCATCTCATCTCCAAGTGCTGATGAGAAGTTTGATGAGGAAACAAACCTTTGAAGTTTCTTTACTACCGTCAAATGACGTCTCATCTCCAAGTGCTGATGAGAAGTTTGATGAGGAAACAGACCTTTGGAAATTTTCTCTTTATCTGAGATATTGTCCAAACGCAACTAAGACCAGTTTCGAGATATGGACATCCGAAACAAGGGGGAGGTTGTTTGCCTTTTTCTAAGTGTCAACACTTAGTTAAAGAAGATGGATTGTGCATCCTACACTGCCATCCATTCGCCAGAATCCACATCAAGTATTTCTGCAGGAGTTTGTCTCCTCATCCCCCGCCAAGTGCGACAACGGGATCAAGTCACGCAAAGATTTTATCAACTACAACATCTCAGGAGCGCCCAAAATTCGGGCATTCCTCGATATTTAAGTCTCTTTTACGCAGGAGAGATCGAGATATCAATCTCTCACACTCCAGATAAAAGAAACTTAAATAGGGGCATCTGTCATACCCTAAAAATATCATCAATATATGGATATTAAAGTCATTTGACCAAAGAAATTCAAAGAGATTCACCAAGGAGCAAAAAGTCGGGAATTAGGGTTTTTGAGGGCATTGTGGGAACTCAAAATTTCACCTACACAACTCAAAAAACTTCCAACATGAAAGTTGTAGATCTTGCAAAATAAAACAACTTCTCACAATGGAACTTTTTTCAAAAGATCAATCATTTAAGAGTTTTGGAAATTTTGGAGTTTTAGGTCATAAACACTTAAAAAAATTTCTAAGTGTTTTAACCTAGTTTTCTTCCAACTTTGGCCTCATTTTTCACAAATTTGCCAAAGGATTCTGAAGAAACTCCAAACTAATGATTTGAAGTAGATGTTTAGGGCTTTCCAAATTGTGTTCAACCTTCTCCAAATTCATTTTGAGCTAAGAGTTATGCTTGTTCAAAGTTGGCCTCATGAAGTGAAATTATAGGTCATGTACAATTTGAAACTTTGCAATTTTGTGCATTTTGCTTCACTAAGTGATGCTACACGACCTCTAAGGCATCTGAAAACATGCCATGCATCCAAAATCATCATTGCATAAGGATTAGAGAAGATTCCCAAAAACAAAGGCATGTGATTATGTAATGATTGCATTTTTGAATTTATGGCAAATGATGAATCATCAAGGAATCTTGTTCTAAGCCAATTAGAACTCTCCTCTGAATCAGAAATGTTCCCTTAGATCATACAAGATCAATGGTTGGGGAAGCTAGCCCGAAAATGCATCATTGCATTTAGGATCTTTTCAAAATTTCTTCTTGGCTAAGAAACTAAACTCACTACACTAAGCAAGCTTGCTATGTTCAATTGCTCTGAGCCAATTGCCTATAAATAGAGGGCTCTTTCTCATTCAGAAAACACACCAAAGCAACCATATTCCTTTCTTTCTCTTTCTCTTCTCATGCTTATTGTTTTTCAAAGTTCTTTGGCAAGAAGAATCGTTTTCTTCAAACCAGAGCTTATCTTTGGAAAGTAAGCATTCTAACATCTCAAGGGAGGTCATTTGAGGTGATCCAAGCACCTGGATCATTTTTGTAAGTGGAGGAACACCATTGTTGCTCTCACTTTGAAGCTGTTGCAGTTGGAGGTCCATAGTGCAATTCAGAAGGTTTCCAATCGAGCCAAGCATCCAGGCACGTTCCATAGGAGGTAGTGAAGCTGTTCAGATGGCTGCAGCTCATCTGTAACTCAAGAACCATCACTCTCCATGTTCACTTGAAGCTCAAATCGAGGGAGGTCCATAGAACAATTCAGAAGAATTGAGGTTACAACAAGCATTCAGTTAGCATCACTGAGTCCCAAGGAAGCTTTTGGGATCATTCATACAAGCCCAGTTGCTCTCTATCATCCTCACGACCTCCATTTTCAGAGGTAAGTTTCTGAACTCTACCTCTTTAATTTAAGCACTCTTTGTGATAAAGCTCGATTCTATCTTGTTCAGCATCATCAGAGGATTGAAAACCCTCTATCATCATTCATTTATCTTTCAGTATAGCCATTTAATTTGATTTTTAAATTTTAGGGTTCTTCACGATTTCTGGTAAATTAGTTAGATGTAGTTAATATAAATCTATGTTAGTTACATATTTAGAATCGTGAGTGAATTTAGAACAAGTTTCATCTTTACATCTTCGCAAATGGTTGAGATTTGAGAGAATCAGAATTTCAAAAATGATGGAGCTTGAGGTTGAAGACGAAGATGGAGGGTGGCGCCATTTTTCAAATCTCTGAATAGAGTTTATTTTATTTTTAATGGTAGGCGTTTCCTAAACGAATGAATAACTTGCCCTAGTGGCCACACATGCGCTCTTAGTCTCCTCATGCCCAAAGTCTGGGGTTCGAATCCCCCTCGCCCCAGACTTTTTATTCCTTTTATTTTTTCATGATTTACACACTTGTCTGAAAATATAATGCGTTGGATGTGTATCATAAACACCAAGCGCGCCTTGGCCCAGTGGTGTTGTTTTGAGTTGTTGACTTCAAGGGCGTGGGTTCAAACCATGGTGAGGCCAAAATGTTATTTTTTATCACTTTTCCCTTTCATTTTCTTTACAACTTCACACCAATAATTCACCTATCAAATTAAATCATTTTCACTTCATTTTTCACACACTTGTTATTTAATATACTTATTTTATGAATAATCAAAAAAATCATAAAAATATTATTTATTTCATGTATTTTAATTAGGTTTAAAATAGTATGTGTTTAAGTGTTTTCTTAAATACTTTAAATATATTGTCATTTTATTTTAACCTATTTATTTTGTGAATAAGCTTATGATAAAACCCTAATTGTTTAGGTCTTAATTAGGCATAGATCTTTATTCTTTACCTTAAATAAGTTGACTTTTTGTCAATTTTCAAAGTTGTTATCAGTCTCCGATTAAACGGATGATTAAGGTTTTCAAACAACAAAACCTTATATCATTTCAAATCATTTTCAAATTGCTTTTGTAACCAGTACTGTAAAGTACTGGGCCTCTAATAGAGTGTAAGTCCCAAACACCTTCTCTTCTTAGCTTGTTTTCAAAACTGTATTTTCAAAATCTTCTTTCTGTTTTCAAAACATTCTTCTGGTATTTGAAGGGCATTATTCCCGGTGAAACTCTTCAGATACTTATGTGACCTTTGTCCATCTTCACTTCTTCTGTTTTCAAAAAAACATTAACTGTTTATCATATATATTCAACTATTATCAACAAAACAACAAAAAAAATACTGTTGAGGCTCTGTACATACTTCTCCAAAGGCCTCCACTCCATCCAGGTTAGGCTTTACAAGCTTTCAATTTACAGTCTTTATTTAAATTACTGTCAAATATAAACTGTGCATATATATTAGTTTAGAACTACGTTTGAGTATAAACCCTAGGACAGTCAAACTATATATATATATATTATAGGAATATGACCTAGGATTGAGAATGTCTTCCCGGTGAAGGCTCTTTCCTAATTAGAGATCTGTAGTTCAAACCCCCAAGATGAATTATTCCCGGTGAAACATCTTGGCAAAAACCTTAGAATCCAAAAAATAGGACACATCCATCCAAAGAGGAATTATTCCCGGTGAAACCTCTTACCCATTTGCTTAGAGCCAAAATAAGTTCAAAACTACATAGCTTTCTCTTGTGCTATAACAAGGACCCTCGATTAGCCTCCTCTTGGGCTTTGTACAAGGACCCACAGGCTTCTTAAAAGCATTTCCAGCTTCCTCTTGAGCTTGTATACAAGGACCCATCAGGTTTCTTATAAACATAGGAACAGGTCTTTAGTCACCTTTTAGCCTACCCTGGTGAGTTTCTTCCAATTTAAACCAGACTTTAAACAAGCTAAGTTTTGTCTCAATTTTACATTGAGTACACCTTTTGGAATGAGAGACATGGACAGTCTCTGTCACCCTTATCTTCATTAATCTTCCTTAGCAGAGTCTAGGATCCTTGTGTGCTTATCCTTAGCAAGTGTCAGCCTTCATCTTGGGCTTTAAACAAGAAGTCTCCCCTAGATAATCTTTCTGCCATCTTTCAAAAATCCCTGGAAAGGGTTAGACTCCAACACATTCTTTCATTTTAACAAAAATCCCTGGAAAGGGTTAGCCTCCAAAATCAATCCATCATTTCAATAAAAATCCCTGGAAAGGGTTAGCCTTCAACACATTCTTTCATTTTAACAAAAATCCCTGGAAAGGGTTAGCCTCCAACACATTCTTTCATTTTAACAAAAATCCCTGGAAAGGGTTAGCCTCCAAAATCAGTTCTTCATTTTAATAAAAACCCCTGGAAAGGGTCAGCCTCCAAAAAACATAATAACATCAGTCTTTCAAAACCAAAGATTCATTCTCTTAGGAGATAATTTCCCCAAAAAGAGTCAAAACCCCTGGAAAGGGTCAGCCTCCAAAAACATGATAAAGTCAGTCTTTTAACATACAAATTCACCAGCTGAGTCAAAATCCCTGGAAAGGGTTAGCTTCCAAAGAAAAACAGTCTTTTAATAAATAAAATCTCCTCAATAGAGTCAAAACCAACAAAAACAGTTAGCCTCAACCTTGGGCTTCATACAAGGCACCAAACAATAAAACTCCCCTGTCAAGAGTCAGCCTCAACCTTGGGCATTGTACAAGGCAGATAATAGAGTCTCCCCAGTGAGTTCTTCATCATTCAGTAGCCACAACCTTGGGCTTTGTACAAGGCAGATAAACCATATTTCATGAGTCAAAGATTCCTAATACCTAGGATCTTTTCCCCATAGAGTCATCCATACTCAATTTATTTAAAAGAGTCTGCCACAACCTTGGGCTTTGTACAAGGCAGAAAATAATGTTTCCCTAGCTAGAGTCAGCCTCAATTCTGGGCCTTTGTACAGAACACCAAATACAACCCATCAAAAAAATAGATTTTCCCTAAGTAGAGTCAGCCTCAATTCTGGGCTTTGTACAGAACACAAAAATACCCTGTAATTAATCCTCAATGGAGTCATCTCCCAGAGTCAAATAATATTAATAAATCAATCAAAAAGCCTCAAGCTTGGGCCTCTTTCAAGCCAGCTAAAGTCAAATCTTTTATACAGTAGATAGACATAGCTTATCTCTATAGAGAGATATTTTTACTACTCTACCACATTCAGACAAACAAACATTTCAATTTCAATTTCAATCAAAGTCTCCCATTTAGGACTCTGAAAGACATGCTCTGGCACATCCCCAGACTTGTACACTTTCCCTAATTTGGATGAGCATCTTTCTTTCATTTAAGAGGCATCTGACTGGCATACTTGCAAACACACAAGTAAGGTCCCCCTCTTGAATGAAATGAATTCAGTTATTCTGTCACTCCTTTAAATGCTTGTGGTAGAATAGTACAAATACCTCTCTGTAAAGATGATTTCATGTCTCTTTACTGTAAACAGAGATTTAATTCAAGCTTCAACCTTGAGCTTCAAGCAAGGCACCAAAAACAATTAATTTCCCTAGTTAGTTCCCCGAACTACATTAAGCTCTGACTTCCGCTAGGGATATGTAGGCATGAGGTTCACAAGGAATCTCAGCGAGCTAATAAAATACCAAAAATAGTCAGTTTGTCTGTCTGTCTGTCTTTCTTTAATCAATTCAATTCTCTCTCCTAACACAAAGGAGAAACTTTCCCAATCATTAGCAGCAAACACAATCACAATGACACAGAGAAGGTTCCTGTAGAGTACTACAGATATGTAGGGTGTTTAAACACTTCCCTATGTATAACCGACCCCCCGGACTCCAGAATTTCTAGTCTAGGTGAAATCCCCACACTTAGCAAACTCCTAGGGTTTAGTTGAGATCTTTTTTCCCCTTTCCTACTCGTAGGACAAATAAGAAAGTTCGTGTGATATCGTAGGAAGAACTGAAATAAAATTCATCCCACCACGGGCGCTTTCTCCTTCCAAATTTCGCGTGAAGGGTCTAGCGTGCCGTCCTCCCAAGTGAAACGGGGAGGTAAAGAAAACGACACCACAGAAAAATGGCGACTCTGCTGGGGATATAAGTGTTAAAAACCTTGGTTTTTCATCCAAACCAATGGTTGACCTGTTGCTGGTCCAGCCCCAATGAGGAATTAGGGATGCCAAATTCCCCCTCAAACAAGAGAGGTCCTGCCTAACCTCTGTTTCATATCATGTGTTTGTTGCATATATATTTGTTTATTTTGTTTATTCTGTATCGGGAAAGGGCTTGATTCCCCCTTGTGGTGAGAAATCCTATACCCGGATTTGAGTGCAACATAAGATAGGATGGAGGATGTCTTCCCGGTGAAGACCCTCTAATCTTGGTTTCCAAGTCTACTCTTGGGATTTGCCTGGCTGGTTGTGATTAACTGCGCCACTGCATTCCGAGACTGATTTGTACCAGGAGGACCTAGAAACACATTAACCACACTTAAAGCCTTTTTTAGGACGTAGAGCGGTGATTACGAAAGTAATTGTCACGCAGATACTACACTCGGAGAAAACTCTCTTATAGATACCAATCAACGTATCTTTAAGGTTGAGCAAAAACTCTGAGACCCCTAGAACCTGTTCTACAGGTACAAAAATCCTTATCCTTAGTTTACCATTGGGGCGGGGTTTGCGTTTTGACTTCATGACCACTATACCCTTCAACGCCATGTTTGTTTAAAACTCCTGTGTGTGCATTCATGCATTCATGCATCATTCATTAATAAACAACTAAAAGCAAAAGAGTCTTTTTCGAGTCGTTTTTCAAGGAAACTAAATAACGAACGTTTTGAACTTCATAGAAAGAGAGAAACGGAGAAAGGACTTAAGGATCTATACCATGGATTACGGAAGAAAGAGAGCTAGGAAATACACCTTCAAGATTCCCCAGGTCGAGGAACTGGGAAAGCTCGGAAAACTGGTGGTCAACCCCCAGGCTTTCAAGGAGAAGTATGGAAAACTTCTGCCTTTGCTCAATACCAACATGGTGGATGGGATCCTTCCCACCTTGGTACAGTTTTACGATCCGACGTATCACTGCTTCACCTTTCCAGATTATCAACTCATGCCTACATTGGAGGAGTACTCTCGTCTGATTGGAATACCCGTGTACGCGCAAGATCCGTACTCCGGTTTGGAAAAGAATCTTGACGACATTATCATTGCTGCAACTACTCCTTTGAACGTAGTCGACATCAGAACTCATATGGTGAGTAGAGGAGGAATTCAAGGATTGCCCTCCAAATTCCTGTTTGATCAAGCTCGGTACTTCGTCAGCATCCAAGATATGAGCGCTTTTGAGGAAATCTTGGCTTTGCTTATCTACGGATTGTTTTTGTTCCCTAACATTAACGATTTCGTCGACATCAACGCGATTAAGATCTTCTTAATTGGAAATCCAGTTCCAACCTTGCTTGCGGATGCTTATCACTCTGTGCATTCAAGAAACATGCAGCGAGGAGGATTAATCACATGCTGCGTACCGTTGTTATACGAATGGTTCGTTTCACACCTGCCAAAGTCCAGCACTTTCTGGAACATGAGGGATGGCCTTTACTGGTCACAGAAAATCATGTCTCTCACTCATACGGACATTGAGTGGTGTAGTCCTGACAACGACGAAACCAAGATCATCTTCAGTTGTGGAAGTTTTCCCAACGTACCCCTTATTGGAACTAAGGGAGGAATCAGTTATAATCCAGCTTTAGCCCGTCGTCAATACGGCTATCCCATGAAAAATATTCCAAGTAATATCCACTTGGAGGGTCTGTTCTTCAAGAACATCGACGATCATGGCAACATGCTGAAGAAGGAAATTGTTCAAGCCTGGCGTCTTGTTCACAGCAAAGGGAGAAGATTGTTAGGAAAACATCTTTGCATCTCCCTGGATCCTTACCTTCAATGGGTACACGTCAGAGCATTCAAGCTCAGGATGCCATATCAACATCAAGAACCTATTCCCCTAAGGGAACCAATTTACCTTTTCTCCACCGATGTTGAAAAACTGCAAGCGGCATTAAACAAGGTATGCCAAGAAAGGAATGCTTGGAGGAACAAGTATCGAATTGTCAACATGGAAAATGTTGAGATTCAGAACATCCTAAGAAGGAAGGATGAGTTACTTGAGGTACTCGATCGACAAGTGACACAATCATCACTTTCTCATCATATCCCTCCTGCTTCCTGGATCATCGATCAGCTCACGTCAGAGAACGCTCAGCTCAAGAAACAGAAGAAGATGTTAGAACGTGAAGTCGGCTCATCATCAAAGTTTTAGAGTCCTTTCTCTCAATTTCTCTGTATTTCCTTTTTCAAAGTGTGTAAAAACGGCGTTTTCGCTTAATTAATAAAAGTTTGATGTTTCATAACGTAATTATGGTGTTTCCTTGAAAAATATTAACTTAATTGCATATCATACATCGCTTTAGTCGTACGCACTGACACGAGAATTGTCGCGGATCTAATAGTCACTTTCCTTTCTCCAGAAAGAGAGGAGGAGAAGGAGGTAAACCAAGACTTTCAAGCTGTCTCATCCATACAACACTCGTTCAAGTCGCAAAAAAAGAATGGAAGACTTTGAGCAAGAGAATGAAGAACTCAGAGAAGAGATTAATACTCTCAAAGGTACTGTTGAAAGACTCAATAGTATGGTAGAAGCCCTGGTAGTTGCGCAGAATCAACCAACGCCAGAAGAACCGCAAAGGACTGTGGTTTCCGAGATTGTTTCTACTCCTATTCCTCAGTATACCATGCCGCCTGATCGACCTTGGGGCATGCCGTATAACTTTACTCCAGAAGGGTACATACCTCCAGCTTCTGAAGCTCCAAAAGTCACCATGGATATGCGTCCACCGGAGGGTTACAAACCTCTGGAAATTGAAGTTCCAAGAGCAACGGCAATGGGTTTCGCTCAACAGAACGCTGAGATACCAAGATCTGCTGTCATGGCTTCTCCACGACCGATTATGCATACTTTTCCCCCGCAGGGCGGACAAGTATATCATCACGCTCCAAGTGAGGATGCTGGCGTGTATGAAAGATTGGACGAGTTCCAGGAACAGTTTCTGCAAATGCAGAAGGAACTCAAGACTCTCCGAGGACAAGATCTATTTGGAAAGAATGCTGCAGACCTCTGTCTGGTTCCAAATGTTAAGATTTCTCACAAATTCAAAGTACCAGAGTTCGAGAAGTACAAAGGGAATTCATGCCCACAAAGTCATCTCGTGATGTACGCTCGTAGAATGTCAACTCAGACTGACAATCAACAATTGCTCATTCATTATTTTCAAGACAGCCTGACTGGTGCTGCACTCAAATGGTACATGAACTTGGACAGTTCAGAGATTCGTACTTTTCGAGACCTCGGAGAGGCTTTCGTCAAACAGTATAAGTACAATCTGGATATGGCTCCCGACAGAGATCAACTCCGGGCCATGACTCAAAAGGATAGAGAAAGCTTCAAGGAATACGCTCAGAGATGGCGTGAAGTTGCTGCTCAAATTTGTCCACCACTTGAAGAGAAAGAAATGACAAAAATCTATCTCAAAACTTTGAGTCCATTTTACTACGGACGAATGGTTGCAAGTGCACCAAGTGACTTTACCGAGATGGTAAACATGGGTGTACGTTTAGAAGAAGCAGTTCGGGAAGGACGCCTGAACAAAGAACCAGAATCTTCTGTTGGTCCAAGGAAGTATGGAAGTTCTTTCCAGAAGAAAAAGGATCAAGATGTCAGCAATGTCTTGCACAAAATCAAGAAGAAATTCCAACCTCAAGTTGCAGCAATAACTCCGGTTTAGCCTCCTCTTGGGCTTTGTACAAGGACCCACAGGCTTCTTAAAAGCATTTCCAGCTTCCTCTTGAGCTTGTATACAAGGACCCATCAGGTTTCTTATAAACATAGGAACAGGTCTTTAGTCACCTTTTAGCCTACCCTGGTGAGTTTCTTCCAATTTAAACCAGACTTTAAACAAGCTAAGTTTTGTCTCAATTTTACATTGAGTACACCTTTTGGAATGAGAGACATGGACAGTCTCTGTCACCCTTATCTTCATTAATCTTCCTTAGCAGAGTCTAGGATCCTTGTGTGCTTATCCTTAGCAAGTGTCAGCCTTCATCTTGGGCTTTAAACAAGAAGTCTCCCCTAGATAATCTTTCTGCCATCTTTCAAAAATCCCTGGAAAGGGTTAGACTCCAACACATTCTTTCATTTTAACAAAAATCCCTGGAAAGGGTTAGCCTCCAAAATCAATCCATCATTTCAATAAAAATCCCTGGAAAGGGTTAGCCTTCAACACATTCTTTCATTTTAACAAAAATCCCTGGAAAGGGTTAGCCTCCAACACATTCTTTCATTTTAACAAAAATCCCTGGAAAGGGTTAGCCTCCAAAATCAGTTCTTCATTTTAATAAAAACCCCTGGAAAGGGTCAGCCTCCAAAAAACATAATAACATCAGTCTTTCAAAACCAAAGATTCATTCTCTTAGGAGATAATTTCCCCAAAAAGAGTCAAAACCCCTGGAAAGGGTCAGCCTCCAAAAACATGATAAAGTCAGTCTTTTAACATACAAATTCACCAGCTGAGTCAAAATCCCTGGAAAGGGTTAGCTTCCAAAGAAAAACAGTCTTTTAATAAATAAAATCTCCTCAATAGAGTCAAAACCAACAAAAACAGTTAGCCTCAACCTTGGGCTTCATACAAGGCACCAAACAATAAAACTCCCCTGTCAAGAGTCAGCCTCAACCTTGGGCATTGTACAAGGCAGATAATAGAGTCTCCCCAGTGAGTTCTTCATCATTCAGTAGCCACAACCTTGGGCTTTGTACAAGGCAGATAAACCATATTTCATGAGTCAAAGATTCCTAATACCTAGGATCTTTTCCCCATAGAGTCATCCATACTCAATTTATTTAAAAGAGTCTGCCACAACCTTGGGCTTTGTACAAGGCAGAAAATAATGTTTCCCTAGCTAGAGTCAGCCTCAATTCTGGGCCTTTGTACAGAACACCAAATACAACCCATCAAAAAAATAGATTTTCCCTAAGTAGAGTCAGCCTCAATTCTGGGCTTTGTACAGAACACAAAAATACCCTGTAATTAATCCTCAATGGAGTCATCTCCCAGAGTCAAATAATATTAATAAATCAATCAAAAAGCCTCAAGCTTGGGCCTCATTCAAGCCAGCTAAAGTCAAATCTTTTATACAGTAGATAGACATAGCTTATCTCTATAGAGAGATATTTTTACTACTCTACCACATTCAGACAAACAAACATTTCAATTTCAATTTCAATCAAAGTCTCCCATTTAGGACTCTGAAAGGCATGCTCTGGCACATCCCCAGACTTGTACACTTTTCCTAATTTGGATGAGCATCTTTCTTTCATTTAAGAGGCATCTGACTGGCATACTTGCAAACACACAAGTAAGGTCCCCCTCTTGAATGAAATGAATTCAGTTATTCTGTCACTCCTTTAAATGCTTGTGGTAGAATAGTACAAATACCTCTCTGTAAAGATGATTTCATGTCTCTTTACTGTAAACAGAGATTTAATTCAAGCATCAACCTTGAGCTTCAAGCAAGGCACCAAAAACAATTAATTTCCCTAGTTAGTTCCCCGAACTACATTAAGCTCTGACTTCCGCTAGGGATATGTAGGCATGAGGTTCACAAGGAATCTCAGCGAGCTAATAAAATACCAAAAATAGTCAGTTTGTCTGTCTGTCTGTCTTTCTTTAATCAATTCAATTCTCTCTCCTAACACAAAGGAGAAACTTTCCCAATCATTAGCAGCAAACACAATCACAATGACACAGAGAAGGTTCCTGTAGAGTACTACAGATATGTAGGGTGTTTAAACACTTCCCTATGTATAACCGACCCCCCGGACTCCAGAATTTCTAGTCTAGGTGAAATCCCCACACTTAGCAAACTCCTAGGGTTTAGTTGAGATCTTTTTTCCCCTTTCCTACTCGTAGGACAAATAAGAAAGTTCGTGTGATATCGTAGGAAGAACTGAAATAAAATTCATCCCACCACGGGCGCTTTCTCCTTCCAAATTTCGCGTGAAGGGTCTAGCGTGCCGTCCTCCCAAGTGAAACGGGGAGGTAAAGAAAACGACACCACAAATATACAATTCTCAACTATCATCACATAATCATGTTTTCAAACACATCTTATATTGTCACATTTCATCATATATGTCAACAATACATCATCCATCAAACTAACAAAATATTCACATCATACTCATATCCTCGCATAGAATGTCTCATAAGCTTCATCATACAATCTAACAAATTATCACATGACTCATATTTTAAACATATCATGTATCGTCATATCTCATCATATATGTCCACAACACATGATTCATCAAAATAAGCAAATCATGGTTTAAAAATAAATTCGAGCTACTGCTCATTTCATCATTATAACACAAAGAATATTTCATAAGCTTCGTCCTGCTCGAAACGACACTTAAAACAGGCCAACGGTTCGAAAGTTACGCATCATCAAACTTTCAAAAAATCACAAAACAGAAAATTCTACACACACGCCTGGTCATACGCGTACCATACGCGTATCAGGAAAGGCTGATTTTCACAGAAAATGCTTCATACGCGTATCACTCCACCGTACGCGTATCACCCTGCTCCATACGCATACCATACGCGTACCGGCAGAAGGTTGTGCTACGATGGGACAGGGCGGCGTACCATACGCGTACGGCCCCTTAGGATGCCCATCATACGTGTATCATACGCAAACCACCAACGACTTCTCCAAAACCTGCAATCGTACCAATCCGTCTTCCACTCCTTTTTACCATAACAGTCTGTGATTTTTGAGTCTAAAACTGCATCTTTACACACTTTAACTTATAGGATTCATTCAACTTCAACAATCTATCATCCTATATCAGTTTTACACATTAAAAACCTAACTTCTACTCAATTAGTTAGAAACCCATATTCACAGATTCAATTTTCATGGATGAACACAACAACACATCAACAATACTATATTCATACTAAAACATCAATCTACACACAATCATACATAGAATTCAATATGGGTAACATCAAATTATATGATCCTCTTCAAAATCATCCTAAACCCCAATCTAACATATAATCAAATTAACCTAAACAATACATCTAATCAACATTATCATCTATAACACGATAAGAGATGCTAACCGGAAGAGTCCTCCCTTACCTTAGCCAAGAATCTGGACTTTTCCCCTTCTTCTCCATCAAACCCCTAAGCCCTATTTCTTCAAATTCAGCCAGAATCTCAAATCTTCAAACTCGCTTATCTCCCTCATCAAGAACTTTCTTGACACAAATTAATATATCAAATCGAAGGAAACTTCGTGTAGAATCCGAATCTTCAAGAGTTACCTGATTTGGAGCTATGAGAAGAAAGTTATGACTCATTTTGTGAGGGTTGCACCATGAATACGAAAATGTGTTTTGTCCATGAGTTCTTCTTCTCTCCGTCTTAGGTTTTCCTCATCTATTTCTCAATTTCCTCTTATTTCACTGTTTTATGAAAACATAACATATTTTAGTAATTGACTCAACAACTTAACACCCCCTCATTACTAAATACCACACTTGGCCCAAAGACCAATATTACATAATTCCTCCAATTATTCAACGAAAATACTAAATAATTCTAAATAATAATTTAATTTTCAATTAAATTAAAATTAGAAAATATGGAGTGTTACACTAATTGCAAATCATGTTTGCTTGTGTGTGACACCTTAAATAATTGTATTCATTTAATTAAATTCTTTGATAATTATACATTAGAAAAATAATGAGAAATTAAGATGTTTTTTTTTTAAACAGCAAAGAATATTATTAATATATACTGAGGCATGAGACTTGCCAGCCAAAGTCCAAAAACAGAATTACAAATTGATAACAGTAAAGAGCAATAGCAGATGCTGTCTGGAAAAAATTGACAGAAACCTTAACCAAAAAACCTCTATGAATTGAAACTCCACGCCAACTAATATTTAACCAAAGAGGGATCACACCTAGACTAAATGGCACAAAAACACCCTAGCCCCATAATACTCTCCTGATTCAGAATAAAGCTGGAAAACATCCATACAGAATACAGGCCAACAGTCCATAGAATCCAAAGCTGAGACCGATGCGCCACGACGCAACGCAGACAGAAAAACAGAGCCACCATACCTATACTCCAGCTATCAAACACCAGAGCACATAATAGAACACATGTACTGCATCAAGCCGATTATCTGCAAAAAATTGGTTCCAACTCGAACGAGCAAGCATAGAATTAAAGGCCGAGACATGGCCTAGGATTTGTCCTCCATTGAGCATAGTTGAACTTCACATCATCGTTACCTGAGGACAGCCACTTCCATGAGTATTCAATGGTATCATTAATCAACTTTTCAGTTTCCACTTCTTTTTTGCGGAATATTTTGTCGTTCCTAGCTTTCCATATGCTCCAGACACACGCAAACCAAATCATGATGGCTTTCGACGAGATATCTTTACCACCTCCAATCAGACCTTCAAATTGAGCAAAGTGAACTGAACTTTCTCTGTGTAGAGCCATGGATATCCGCAGCCACCTGCATATGTATTGCCAAATACCTGCATAATATGAACACTCAAAAAACAGGTGAGGTGTAGATTCCTCGGAGCCACATTCCCCGATGCACATAGTAGAACCTTGACCTATGACTTTCCTTCTATACAGATTATTCTTAGTAGCTAGACTATTCTGAAACAGTCTCCAACCAAAGCATGAAATTTTCGGTGGAATCGCTTTATGCCATATCTTAGCCCAAGGAAAACTCGAGTGATCAATTTCAGCATGTGTTAGATCCTGATACCTCTCTTTGACAGAAAAATAGATCGAGTTTTCCCATTCTCCTATTTCTAGATCACAAAGCTTTTTCCACCAATTTGAGATTTTGTTACTAATAGTACCCCTCATAACCTCTTCCTCCCCATATCTATTCTTCAAAGCTTTAAGCCACAACCTGTTCCTTTCCGATTTAATTTTCCATTTCCACTTTCCTAATAGAGCCAAATTAAACAATTTCAAGTTTCTAATACCCAATCCCCCCCTCTCATATGGAGTACACACTTTCTCCCAATTGACCCAGTTGTTTTTCCTAGAATTCTCGCTCCCGCCCCATAAAAACTGTTTAAAAATAGATTCTAGCTTAGAAATTATACCTGTCGGAGCTTTGAAAAACGAGAGAAAGTAGACCGGAAGCACATGAAGGACTGATTTGATTAGCACTACACGACCACCAAAGGTTATATACCGGTTTCTCCAGCTCCAAAGTCTAGCCCTAACAGCCTCTATAACAGGTTGCCATGTCCCAATTCTGTTCGGGTTAGCGCCAATGGGAAGACCTAAAAATTGGAAAGGGACATAACCTTTTTTACAATTCAGAATCTTTTCCGCCTCCTCAAGCCATCTTTCATGAATGTTTAACCCTACTATCGTACTCTTGTTGAAGTTAACTTTTAGGCCTGACATTAATTCAAACAACAGAAGGTTCGCCTTAATAATCCGGATATTTGACCAACTTTTTTCCGCAATAATCAAGGTATCATCAGCATATTGCAAATGAGTGAAACGGTCAGTTCCTTTATCAAACTTATACCCTGAGAATTTTCCGCAACCAACCGCCTTTTTCATCAGCATACAAAAACCTTCAGCCACAATGAGGAATAGGAATGGTGATAGAGGATCACCTTGCCGAAGCCCTCTTTCCATCCTAAACTCTTTAGTCGGGCTGCCATTAACTAGAATAGATATTGTCGCGGAATTTAAACATTCTGCCACCCACTGTCTCCACTTTATATGAAAGCCCATCTTTGTCATCACACAGTCCAAGAAGTTCCATTCCACCGAATCATACGCCTTCTCGAAATCAACTTTGAACATGAGCATTTCCTTTTTGTTCCTTCTAGCCTCGTCCACAATCTCGTTTGCGATTAGAATACCGTCAAGAATCTGTCTATTTGATATAAAGGCTGATTGAGATTCGGAAATTACTAATCCAATCACTTTCTTTAATCTATTTGCAAGGACTTTGGATATCACCTTGTAAATACATCCTATTAACGCGATCGGTCTGAAATCTGAAATTTTTGCAGGGTTGCTCTTCTTAGGGATCAACACAGTGAACGAGCTATTAACCCCTTTCACCATCTTGCCATGATCATGGAATTCCGTCATAATCCTAAAAAAGTCTTGTTTTAATTCCTCCCAAAACTCTTTCACGAACCCGAAATTAACACCATTCAGCCCTAGACTTTTGTCGCTGTCGCACTCCCAAATTGCTCTTCTAATTTCTTCTTCAGAAAAATCTCGCACTAATTCTTCATTATGCACATCTCCGATATAGTTAAAACTTAAGTTCTTCGGGATTGCTCTAGCTCCTCTGCTAGCAAATTGGCGACTGAAATGGTCAAAAATTGCATCCTTAATTTCCTTCACCCCCGTAACCCTTCTGCCGTTCAAGTTAAGACATAAAATTTCATTGTCTTTTCTTTTCTTGTTAATACTTGCATGGAAATATTTGGAATTTACATCCCCTTCCTTCAGCCATTTCGATCTGGCCTTTTGCCATTGAATACTACAGTTGAGATTGGAAAGATTGTGTAACCTTGAAGAGATCTCGCTCCTGGCTATTAATTCTTCCTCGGTAAGGCCTATGGTTTCTCCTAAGATCTCCAGTTTGTTAAGTTTTTCCTTTTCCTCTTTGATTCTTCCTTCCAGATTTTGAAAATGATTTTTATGCCACTCTTTAAGACATACCTTGATCCTTTTAAACTTTTCTTTCAGAACAACATTCCCCACCCCTGCACCTTAATGTCCCTCCAATTTTTTATGACATAATTGTGGTATCCTTGTAAATCCTTCCAACAGTTTAGCATACAAAAAGGTTTTGGCCCCCAATCAAGGGAGGATTCACATAACATGATCGGGAAGTTGTCGGAAAGTCCTTTGTCGAGACACCACTGTGTACAATTAGGCCAGGTTCTGTTCCAATTGTCTGAGAATAAAAATCTGTCTAGCCGACTCATGACCGTACCCCCAGGTCTCAGCCAAGTGAACCTTCTACCTTGGATAGGGATGTCAATCAACTCCGAATCAAATATAAAATTATGGAACTCATCTATCTCATTCAAATAACCAACTTCCCTTCCTCCTCTTCTTTCAGACGGATCTCTGACAGCGTTGAAATCCCCCATCACATAGATTCTATCATCCCTCTTTTGATTGATCCTGATGAGTAATTTAGACCATAGAGCTGATTTTCTACTTCTGTCACACGATGCATAGACTGTAATCAGTTTAACACTAGATCCACCATCCCCCCCATTCTCCTTCCAGCCAAAGCGCATGCTCTAAAAGATGAATGTTCCTTATTGAGAGAATGTTGCTGTTCCAAATAGCCAAAATTCCCCCGGACCTGCCGCCTGAGGGTTTGAACGCGAATTCAAATTCGTTAGATCCCCAAATTGATAGACATAAGCTTCTATCTATATTTTCCAACTTTGTTTCTTGGATACACATGACCTCAGGTTTATGCCTACGTATCATTTCCTGTACTTCTTTATTTTTGGCCATCCCCCCAAAACCTCTAATGTTGTAGCTAATTAATCTAATGGACATCGGGAATACTTAGAAACTCCTTGCCTGAGGTGTGATCTTGCCAGCATTAAATGGCCCCTACCCCCCTGTTCACCCCTGCCTCCAATTCTTGAACAATTTCTCCTTCTTCCCCCCTATGTATTAGTCCAAAATCTTTGCCTAAGTCCCACACATCTTTCGCTATTTTCTTTGCGTCCCCATGAATTAATCTCCAATTGACTCTGTCAGATTCATCTCCTACAAGATCAACATCAGTAAAATCCAGAACCTGATTTTGTGTTCCTTTCTTATGCTTGCAAGAACATATTTGATTATTCTCTTTTTTCCTCTTAAACCACGATTTCTTCTTTTCTCTAAGGATGACACTCCTTCTTCTTCTTCTTCTTCTGTCTTTGCTTGACTTGGGCTGTATATGTTCTTGATTAGATCTTTCTTGATCTCCATTTGCTAAATTACCCACCTTGACCCTCTTCGAAGTTTCCGCCTCAATATGTTTGTTGATGCACTTGGTCTTTTGAGTCTCCGGATTGTTCACAACTAATTCCTTGCACGTGACTGCCAAGTGGGCCGAAGAATTATTTTGTGCTTCTGCCAGGATTGGGCTAAAAAGACAGATTGGGCTTTTGGTTTTTTTAAAACCCATAAGCTTAGATGAATTCTCCATATTGCTTCCGTCTAAACACTTGATTGTGGGCCCACATGGATCTTTTTCCAACTCCACATGCTTAGCACACTTATGTCTTGAAATATGATCGCTGCTTATATTGAGATTTGTTTGATGAACTTCTATCTCATGATTGCCACCTACGCCTAGGACTTCTCCCTCTCCTATATTGTTAACCGACTGAATCATCTCATCACGCCTCTTTGAATGCTGCTTGTTCTCGAGCCCCACGTCATTAATGTGATTTGAAAATCTCAATACTTGATCATCATTAATCAACATCCTCTCTCTCTCCTCATCTTCTTCTGTGGCCGCCATAGATGGTGGAATGAATGATGATTCAGAGTCTTCATCGTCATCTTCTTCAGCTTGGTTGATCCATTCCGAACTGGTCTTTTCGATTTCCACGTAGGAACATTCGTAAATCTCATCAGTAATTCTGATGCAAAAATGTTCGTTATTGATGTGGATGTTCACAAGCTTGTTGATGAACTCTTTATTTGTTGTTCTAACATAAACCCTTGCAATGTCCAATCTCTGCAAATTTTCTGTTAGCGGATCTAATTTAATGAATCTGCCAAAAGAATTTGATAATAAAGAAAAAACGTCCCTCTTCCACGCATGAATGGGGACCCCGATCATTCTACACCATATGAATCTCGCCCCGCCCACATCTCTAGTTTCCCACTTTCTGATCAATGAGAACATTTGGTTGAAAACAGCTTCGTAGTCCCTCTGCAGCGTGCAAAAGTCTTCATCTTCGTTTATTTTGATGAAAACTTTCTCTCCCCCCATAGGTATTGCTTTAAGCGAGACAAAACCTTCATCAATCAATTTTTGATTAATGGAGTTTACGTCCTCCTCGTTCCGGAGACAACAAACGTACCCATTCTTTGCCCATTCCATATCGTCTTCCTTGATGTTTATTCTCAGTCCTTCATGATGAACTTCATCTTGCTTAGTCTCTCTGTGCTTCTGTTCCATTGAACCTTCCTGAATTTTAGTTACTGCAGCATACGATCTTCCCTCCTGCCTCAAACTCTGGCCCGCTCTTGGATTAACCTTAAGTCTAACATTTATATCTTGGCTGTGCTCCTTTCTGTTGTGATCCCCAAATCTTTTTCTTCCTTTTAAGAGGCCAAGGCCTGACGATTTTAGAAAGCCCCCAGATCTAGAGAACTTGGATATGTTTACCCAAAGCTTGTAAGATCCGAACCAGATGTCCTTCATTTGATTTTCTATCCATCCTTCATCTTTAACGCCTTCGAATCTCACAAAAGCAAAGATTTTTCCTAACTTGTTTCTCTTTTTTGCAATGTATACATCAGAGATCTTCCCCCCATCTTTCGAACAGTTTCACTAATTCTCTCTCAATGATGTCTTCCGGTAGATTACTTACGTAACACGTCGTTGTTTTCTCTGGTGGTGGCATGTAGCCTTCAGTCCTTCTATGCTTCGGTCCTCCTGCTCTCATTCTCTTTGGTCTCACAACAGTCCAACTTGTTCTGTTGCTCTCACCCTCTCGATATCTCTCTCCCTCTTTGATCTTCCATTTTTTCTTAGGTATATTATTGTTTGAGACTGTTAACTAATGCTAATGTGACAGAGAAATTAAGATGTGTGACATCATTCTCTTTGGTCTCACAACAGTCCAACTTGTTCTGTTGCTCTCACCCTCTCGATATCTCTCTCCCTCTTTGATCTTCCATTTTTTTCTTAGGTATATTATTGTTTGAGACTGTTAACTAATGCTAATGTGACAGAGCAATTAAGATGTGTGACAGAGAAATTAAGATGTTACATTGCCTGCAGATAAGAGACGGTAACAGCGGTAAAAAAACCATAAAACCCTATTTTGGTGACTAGGTTCTGAAACCTGACCAAACTTTTCGAATAGACATTTTTTTCCACTTTTCACACTAACTAATTTTGTTTAAATAGAAGAAATTCAAAACTTATAAATTTTGCTTATTGAATATTGTATTAGTAATTATAAAAATTATGCAAAATAACTTTTTTGTTCCCGTATGTTAATCCCTGAGTTCATTTTGGTCCCTTAACTTCAAAAAATTTCATATTGATCCTCTAACTCTTCAAATGGTGTCATTTTAGTCCTTTTTGTCATATTAGCGACTGATTTAGCGACCAATTTTTGAGTTTTTCTGTCGCTAATATGACAAAAAGAACTAAAATGACACTTTTTGAAGATTTAAGGGACCAATATGAAACTTTTTAAAGTTAAGAGATCAAAATGAACCCCGATGTTAACATACAAGACCAAAAAGAGTATTTTGCCTAAAAATTATTATTTATATTCTATTATTGTTTACAATATAATTCATATGATAAAGTGAGATAGGGAGGGTGAAACTTTCCCTTACATATTAAGGGTTGAAGAATGGAGGAGAGTCATGAATAGATTATTGTGTTTGGCCTCTTAGACACTCTCTCACTCTCACATTAAACTCACAAGTGCTTCTCTTGTCCCTTTCACACTTTTTTTTAATACATTTCCAAGCCAGTCCCCCACGTGCTACTCAAAAGCACTCTCTCCCCCTTTTCACACCTACATAGTACATACATCTCTCTCTCTCTCTTTCCTCCTCATCCCAACTTCAATACCCTTTTCTTCTCTTCACTCTTCTCACATTTTCTTCCTCACTCCACTTTCTCTCTATAGTTACCAAAACCAAAAAGCAAACCACAATATCATCACCCTTTTCACAAACAAAAAGAAACTAAAACTAAAAGTACCCTAATCATTCATCCATTCATTCCATTTTCACAATCCTCCCACTTGGAAACAATGAAAGAAGAAGATGTTATCACTGATGGATCAATGCAACAATATTGCATCAACCATCCTCATAGAAAAAACCCTGGTGGCATCTGTGCCTTCTGTCTTCAAGAAAAACTTGGCAAGCTTGTTTCTTCTTCCTTTCCTCTTCCAATGACTCCTTCATCTTCTTCTCTCTCTTCTCCTCCTTCTTCTTCACCTCCTTCTTTCAGATCCCAAACACTTCCACCTTCTTCTTCATCTTCTCTCAGTTCCCTCTCTATCCCTCCAACTTTCACCAAACACGACCCTCACACGCGTTCACGTTTACCTTTTCTTTTACCAAACAAGAACAAAAAGAAGAAACCTTCTTCCATCAACATGAACATGAACACAAACACTAACACAAACCCTTCATCTTTTTCTTCTGCAAATGTTACTTCTGATGTTGTTTTCAAGCGTAGCAAATCCATAGCCAGTGCCACACCCAGAAGAGCCAAGTTTCTATCAGATGATGGTGTAGAAAATGGAGATTTCAAAACCAGAAAAAGGAACCGTTTTTGGTCTTTTCTCCATCTTTCATCTTCTTCCAAACAACCTTCTAGCTCCTACAGCAAGAAAACGGAAGAAAAAAGCTGCAGTGTTGACAGTAACAGTAGTCCAAGAATCTCAGCTGTGAAACCGAAGTTTTGTTCTTCCGTAGGAAGAAACAACTGTGAAATGGTAGTTGAAGAAGAGGAAGAAGTAGAAGAAGCAGCTTCTGGTTCAAGTTCAGGTTCAGGTTCTGGTTGCTTTGAGCAAGAACAACGCAAGGTTTCAAGATCTAGATCTGTTGGATGTGGTAGCAGAAGCTTCTCTGGCGATTTCTTCGAGAAATTCTCAACTGGCTTTGGAGACTGCACTCTAAGAAGAGTTGAATCTCAACGTGAAGGCAAGGCTAATAAGGTAATTCCATCTTGTTCTTCTTCATCTTCTGCTGCTACTGGAAATAGAAATATTCAACACTGTATGAAAGATAGAGTGAAGTGTGGTGGAATATTTGGTGGGTTCATGATGATGAATTCTTCATCTTCATCTTATTGGGTCTCTAATGGTGAGGATGGAAGAAGTAGAAGTAGTTGGGGTTGGGCACTTGCTAGTCCTATGAGAGCTTTTAGCAGCAAAAGCAGTTCTAAAGATAACAAAAGCACTTCTGAGAAGAACAATACTCCAAATTTATCTGCTGTTCCTTCATTGCTTATTGCCAGAGGCTAAATATTAAAGTGGTAAAGTTTTAATTAGAAGATACAAAAAGAACCATTTGATAGTGTTTCAGTTTGATCAATTGATTACATATTTGCTTGTTTTGTCTATTGATTATGTAATGTGTTTATTTTGTGGATGGATCATAATTTTCTTTCATTGGTAATGTAATACTTTTATAAGAGGAAACAATTATTTTGATACTTTAATGTGTGAAAATTATGGTTTCCTCTTCAAATTCTTTATGTTGATTTTGGAGAGAAATTGGAAAAGAAAGTCTCATCTTATTTGTAATCATATCATGTGATTTGTTTGTTTTACTTGAGATTTTGGATGTATTATTCTTTGTTTGTTTTAACTTATGTAATGTAATGTATAATAACTATTCACATGTATACACATGTTTTCAGCAGTTTAAGGCACAATGTGGAAGAGATATAGAATCAATCTAGACCATGTTATGGCTATGTTGTGGTATATTGCTATGCAACATAGATGAAGTAGTTTATTGTTAATAAATGTTTGGTGGGGAATAGTCAAGAGTCAAATGGATGAGCATGTGAGTTAAAGTGGTCCCCTGGATTGTGTTCAGCAACAAGATCTTGCAATCACTGCTAACTGTAACATTTTTTGTAGGCTTTAGCATGCAACTGCTGGCAGGCCTATTAATGCTAATATTTTAGACAATTTTTTTGACCTATTCCACATGCATAGTTCACAGCTGTGTATTCAAAACAAAAGATCTAGTTTACTGTGTTCTTAACTGGGAAACCACTCCACTCCATTACACCTGCAAGTTTTGGCTGCCAAATTACTATGGTCAATGTTTTTTTATTTTTAACTATTCACCAACAATCGTTTTGATCCTTAAAAGTGTGAAATAATTTTTTTGTTTTGTTTTGGCCATTTGTGTTACTTACTTGGATCCATATAGGGTCTCTTGCAAAATATGAGAAAAAGAAAGATAAAAACAGTATGACAATCGTTGAATAAAATTTTTATAACGTGTATGGACAATACTAAGATTTGGGTTCCATTTGCCTCACTAGTTTTGATAAACCGAATGCAAATGGACCATCTAACTAATCTTTCTCAGAATGCTTGGAAATCTTAACATAATAGTATACTCATGTTCATGGAATTCTAATTTTTGAAATGGGTCATGCTAACATGTGCCCTAAATGTAGAATTTTTTTTATAAAAATTGTGCATTGTTTTTATAAAAAATTTATAATTAATGTGTTTATTACGTTTTCCAATACAAATTTATTATATTTAATTTTCTTAACATGTGCCCCTGAGGCACACATTAGCTTTATCCTTTTTGAAAAGAGTAGGTGTATGTTTGGATTGACTTCTACCAGTCTAAAAGCACTTCTAGTCTACTTCAACTTGAAAATTGGTTTTTTTTGTTTGAATATTTTGTTTGAATATTTTTCCAAAATCAATTCTCCTCATCCAAAAGCAATTCTAGTAGAAGCTACATTTTCCAGCTTTTGAGTTTAGTAGAATCAATTCTACATTTATTATATATTACTCCCTCCGTTCTTTTATAATTGTCACTTTTTAAGTTTTTCCATATACCAATACCAAGACAATCAATGATAATTGTTACTCTTTAAGTAATGATTATTCTTTTACCAATAATACCCTAAACTTTTTAACACTTTATTTAGGGGTGGCAATAAAATCCATTAAGAGAATATCCATCCAATCCATCCTATAATTTATCCATCCAATCCATCCATTAAACAAAAAACAAGTTTAATGGATTGGTTTAATCCATCCATGAAACTACATGGATGAATTCAATCCATCCATCTCATTTTATAAATCCAATGGATTTTAGTTTATTATTTATTAAATTAATTTTTTACTAAAAAAAATCTAAAATTAAACCATTTCTAAACATTTTTTTGACGGTATGTCTTAATATTTTTTATTCTCACAATATTCACCCCATTGATTTTCTTTCCTGTATCATAATATGGAAAAAAATTAATATTTGTTTGTGATATAAACATGAAAATATATATAAAATCAAATAGTGTGGACAAAATATAATATGTATAGATCAGGACATAAGACATCAATAACTTGTTTCTTTATCAACAATTTTACTATTTTAGATACTTCATACTTGTATACTACAGTACCTATGTGTGTTTAATTTAATATGTAGAGAGTGGTTTGTTGTCTATATTTAATTTAATATTAACGTTAAAATTGCTTAATCGGTACACATGCATTGAAATTATTTAATTTAATATTCACATTAACATAGGTTGATTAGTGTGCATTGAATTTTAAATTTTTTCCGATAGAATTAGTTAATGGAGAAGTTAATTGGTTAGAATTAAAAAGTTAATCAAAAAGTCAAGTTATTCAAGATGTTAGTTGATTAGAATTAAATATAGAGATAAAAATTTATAATTAAAAGAATTTTAAAAAAGTTTCGTAAAATAATTGTTTTTGTAAAATTAATCAAAAATTAAAAAAAATAAAATATTTAAGTTAATTTTTATGGATGGATGGACATCCATCCATTAGAAATACCTTAATGGATGGATTGGATGGACTATATCTCTTAGCGGATGGATTGGATTGGATTTTTCAAAAGAAAGTTGAGTGGATTGTTAATGGATTAATGAATTGTTTTGATCCATCCATTAACAATCCAATCCAAATCCATCCAATCCATCCATTTTGCCACCCCTAACTTTATTTAACTCTCTCTCTCTCTCTCTCTCTCTCTCTCTCTCTCTCTCTCTCTCTCTCTCTCTCTCTCTCTCTCTCTCTCTATCATAATGATTAGGGGTAATTTTGACACTTAAAAAGAAACAACAAAAATATTTTCTTGAAATGTGACACTTAAAAAGAAACAAATTTTTTCCACAAAAGTGACAATTATAAAGGAACGAAGTGAGTATTTATTACAACTCTTTTAAACTTTCCTTCTTTACCCTCTTTAATTTTCATCAATTACTTCTTTTCTTTTTGATTTCTATCAGTGTTTTAATCACCCCTCACCTTTTTCGGCCTCGAGTTGAGAAAACATGTAACACCCGAGGCCGAAGAAGGTGAGGGGTGGTTGCACCGCATGTAACACCTGAGGTCGAAGAGGGCAAGAGTGGTTGCACCGAATGGAACACCTGAGGCCGGAGAGGGCAATGGTGGTCGCCACATCGGAATGAGAGGGATCCTAAGGCTGTGCAGGGAAGAGACTGCATGGTTGAAAGATATCTTATAAGGATTGATAGGTACTACCTATACCAACAAGATGCATCCTTTTTTGGTAGTCTGTTCCATAAGAACTCCATAGTTAAGCGTGCTTGACTTAGAGCAATTCTTGTTGGTTTGTGGGGTCAGTCGATCATCCCGAAAGCAGTCTGGGGCATTACAATAGACGTACTTCAACTATTATGAATATCATAAAGCGTAACCAAATCAGACGAGTGACATCATTTATCTTGATTTTTAGTTATCCTCACACACCATACTTGTTGTAATACGATCCTAATAATCAATTCAATAAAGTTTACAACTATATCAGACATACAAGAGTCCATTCACTTTATAAATATGGGTCACCCCATGTATGATAATTTAATTCTTAACTCACTCAACATTATCTTATCGTCTTGAATTTAACTTTGACATTAGAGTGTCTTTGCAGATATATATTACCTTTATTTGGAGAAGAATAATTTTAAAAAGCGACTTTATGGCAACTTCAACAAACGTGAAAATTACATCCTCAGCTCCGATGATCGACCCTTCATGCTCATACATGAGCATATTTGTTATAAAAAATAGTATTATATATCATGTTTATTCAAGAAAATATATTTTAACTAAAATTTAATTAAAGCCTCGAATACTAAATATTTTTAAAGAATTACATTATGATCATTTAAAAATTTATTTAATAATATTTAAGCTTGATTAACTGTTGTACTAATAGTAAATACAATATATATTTTTGGTATAAATTGGGTATCGACAAAGCCATCCCTCAAGAAATTTAACACTATTGCGTGCAACGCGGTGGAAAGGAAGCAACCCTAGCCTTTGTCTGGCCAATCGTTTTGCTGGTATCTTGCATTCACACCTCCGTTTGATTGTCGCTCAGGGATTACCCTAAATACGCGAAAGTAAGACAGGGCTTTAACTACTTTTAATCCACCTCTCTCTTTATTGCTCTCACCCTCTGCATACAATCTATATCAATATGACTCACTTAACATTATTTGATTACCCTATATCAATATTTTAATTCTTAACTCACTTAACATTATCTGATCACGTTGAATTTAACTTTGACATTAGAGTGTCCTTGCAGAGATATATCACTTTTATTTGGAGAAGAATAATTTTAAAAAGCGACTTTATGACTACTTCAATACTAAACGTGAAAATTACATCACCAGCTCCGATTATCAGCCCTACATGCTCATGCATGAGCATATTTGTTATAAAAAATAGCATTATAATCATGTTTATTCAAGAAAATATACTTTTAACTAAAATGTTATTAAAACCAAAAATACTAATTTTTAAAATATTTTTAAAGAATTACATTGTGATTATTTAAAAATTTATTTAATAACATTTAAAGTTTGATTAACCGTTGTACTAATAGTATATACAACAATTTTTTTGATATACATCGTATACCAACAAAATTCTCCCTCAAAAGACTTAACAATGCTGCGTGCGACATAGTGGAAAGGATTGACATTTTGCATTCACGCCTCCGTTTGACTCCCGCTCAGGGATTTTTCTAAATATGCGAAAGAAAGGCGGTGCTTTAACTATTTTGGTCCACTCCTCTCTTTACCGCTCTCTCCCTCGGCATACAATCTATATTAATATAAAGAAATTCTTTTATTAATTTTTTTTTATTGTTTACTAATTCTTCTAGTATTATTTTTGTTTTTATTTTTCAATAAAATTTGAATAATATCTTATAAGATGTAAGAGACCTCTATATTTTAAAATCAAGTGCTCTTAGATAATAAATACAAATAGATTGAGCCTATTGTTTATCTAAGATATCTTAGAAAAGTTTTTTCTTTCTTTCTAAAAGGCAACTAATCTAATTTTTCTCTCTATAAAATGCATGCATTAATTATAGGCTTAATACCCTTTTTGGTCCCGTACCTATGCCTCCGGGTCCATTTTGGTCCTCTTCCTTTTAAAAGTTTCAAATTGGTCCCTTACGTTGTCTAACAGAATCAAAGTGGTATTTCCTGTCAAATAATGGGTAACGGCGTTAAAAAAGGTGACATGGATGGAGCTGTTGGTTAGTGGAATGTCCAGTCATCATTGTCTTCTATTTCTACTGTTTCTGAAGCACGTTTTATATTTTCCCCCAAAATCAACCCTACCCCCAAATTCAACCCTAAACGAAATTGGTTCCTGAAATCCCCAATTAAAACCTAAATCGTTATCTAATCATGAGATCTATGCGTGGGTCGTCATCATCAAATCAAAACCGAAGTGACTCACATGTATTTAGCAGCTCTAATCTTCCATGGAAGCCTCTATGTTGTTGTGGAGACAATGCTATACTTCATAGGGCAAGAACCGTCAACAATTATGGAAAACTATTTTGAGGTTGTCAACATTTTAAGGTAAGCTTTAGTTTCAGAACTGATAAGTTGAATGTTGTTGAAATATTGTTGTAATGCATACAAATTTTCGTTCTCAATATGGACAGGGACACAATAATGCTGGTTGTGGTTTTTTCAATGGTTCTATGAAGAATATAGAGGTGAAATTGAGCAAACCCTGATGAACGATCAATGGAAGATTGATGCAATTAGTCAAGAGATGGAAGAAGCCAAAAAACAGGTTGAAATTTTGAGGCGCAAAAATATGGAATTAGAGGATGCTATGAAGAACACCATCAAGCGGAAGAAGATCTGGAAGTTTATGTTCTATTTTGTTTTGTTTGTCTTTGTAATAAAAATGTTGTAAGAGACATCAAGTTGTTGTGAGAGTGGGATAATTTTGAGTTGTATTATTTTAGCATTATTCTGAGTTGTAAAACCTGCATTATCTGGTTTAATGTTTAAGTTGTTCAAAATGTGTTCAAAATATGGTAGCATACATAATCTGGTTTAATTTTCAAGTTATTCAAAATGTGTTCAAAATATGGTATCATACATAATCTGGTAGCATACATAATTTGATTAACACAAACATTGTTAACATAACACAAGATACCATAACATAATCTGTTACATAACTTGTTTCATACCAAAATATAATTTGTTACATAACTTGTTTCATACCAAAACATAATAGGTCTTAAAATAGAAACATTGTATTATCTAAACATTGTTCAAAACGCATTCAAAATACCATAAACACTTCAAAATACCATAACAGGTCTTAAAACACAAAGTACATAAATATAAGGTAGCCTAAGTCTAAATAGGCTTCTTTGTGTTGTTCCTTTTTGTTGGAGTGGTCCTCTTTGTTGTAGGTCCAACTGCATTTTGTGATGCACTCAATCTTGTGGTTGGTCCCTTTGAAGCAGGAGGCATTGTAACAGATGCTTGTCTTGGCTTCTTATAAGGCAACTTTTGCGGCCTTGTAACAGATAATGCAGGTTGAGTTTTTTGTGTTGCACTTGTAGAACTATTTTGTGTTGCACTTGAGTTGGAGTGGGTTGTGCCCTTGGCTGACTTGCTTGAGTTGGAGTGGGTTGTGCCCTTGGCTGACTTGCTTGAGTAGGTGGTGTCATCTTACAAGTGGACTTATTGTGTCTAGTCTGTCTGCACCTGGTACACCTAAGCACCATGCCAGCTTTTCTCATTTTCCTATCTGTCCCATCAATTTCACCCTGCTCACGGGTCCTCTTATTCTTTGGTCTTCCTAGCATTTTTTTGAATTTTGGTGGCTGCACGTCTGGGTACTCTATTCTAACCCACAAATTTGTCCCATTAACAGGATAAATGATAGGTTCATAC
Organism: Vicia villosa; assembly: GCF_029867415.1. Taxonomy (NCBI): domain Eukaryota; kingdom Viridiplantae; phylum Streptophyta; class Magnoliopsida; order Fabales; family Fabaceae; genus Vicia; species Vicia villosa. The sequence goes on from NC_081183.1 coordinate 129,416,033, forward strand.
ACTGATATATATATATATATATATATATCTTGCCTTTTTATAGATTTCTGGTATGTAATCATCAACAGTTAAGCTTCTACTCTTCATTGCAGACAGAGCATGTACACAAGGCAGACCTGTCAGTTGCCATCTTTATGCTCAATGTGCCTTACTTCAAAATAAACTCAGATGACATCCTACAGAAAAGATTACAAGTCATATAAACTATAAAATGTAAATAAAGTAAGAGTCTGCATTAAATCACTTGCATACCTAACAATCCAATTATTTGTGTAAGAGCTTGTTTTTTCCACTTTCTTCTTAATGTTTGGCAGTACATCCCCATCACTTAATAAAGGGAATCCCACCCTGTTTTTTGCCCACTTTTCCATGATGTATCCCCTTATTTCTTCAAGCATGGTCACTAATGGCTTTGATCTTGACTCTACAATCACACTGTTGAAAGCCTCTAACATGTTATTCAATACAAAATCACATTTTGATGTTGTCCTAAAGTATGACTTACTCCAATATCTGGGTGGAGTCTGCATCATGTGCTTGTAAGCATCTCCATGTACTTGTCTCATTCCTCTCATCTCCCTTTCTCATGCTTGTGGGTAAGTAGCCCTTGCAGCCTTCCAAATGATCTCCTTCAACAGTTTTCCTGGATACTTTTTTCTGAAATTATTGTATAAGTGTCTTACACAAAACCTTTGTTCAACATTTGGTAGTAATTCATCCATTGTAGGAAGAAGACCCTGCAACATTAAATGGAAACCTAAACAAATTGTAAAACATTAAATGGAAACTAAAATGGAAACAATATATATAGTGATACCTTTTGCTGATTAGAAATGAATGTATATGTTCTACATTCTTCTCTACCACCTAGATCATCAATGAGGAGTTCCAAGAACCAAGACCAACTATATTTAGTTTCTCCTTCCACCACAGCAAAAGCAATAGGTAACATCTGGTCATTTGGGTCTGTACCTATGGCTGCCAAAATATGACCTCCACAAAGTCCCTTTAAGAAGCATCCATCTAGACCAATAATAGGTCTACACAATTTGAAACTTTTATTGCAAGCAGCATAGCAAATATATAACCTCTTGAAATAAGGCCTTTTGTCCTCAACATTTTCTTGTACTAGTGTCACATTTAACTGGTGTCATCTTGTATAGTCTCCAAAAAATGAGCCATCAACCATATCCCTAGCTGCAAATCTGGCCTTAATTGCCTTTGTCTTATTAACCCCCACATTCCATTTCTTTTGGGCCTTCTCCTTTATATCCTTTAGCTTCAACTTAGGATTAGTTTTCAGTGAGTTTTACAACCTCTTGCTAAGGCATTTTGTACTCGTCATCTTCACATTGTATTCCATAGAGCAACTATGTATATCAACTAATTTCCTAAGTTGCCAAGTCTCCTCATTAGGCAACTTTCCACTATACGCCTCCCACTGACAGCCCTCCTTACACACCACCTTCACTCTCTGCTTGTCATTTTTTAAAAATGTAAGAGCTCTACCACATTGGACATAATATGTTTGAATTGCTTCCTTAAAGTCATCTTTTGAGTTAAAATAAGTTCCCAACTCCCATTTATAATGAGACATATCATTCATTAATTTAAAAATGGGATACTTCTTCTTTCTTGGTGCATCACTCTCCTCACTATCACATCCACTATCTAACTCCTCACTATCATATAAACTTCCATTCTCTTCTTCACATTTCTTTTTCTTACTTTTACTTGTTCCTTCATGGTCAGCATAATCACTCTCAACAAGATTATCTAAGTTTTTAGCAGAATAATCCTCACTCATATCAGAATCACTAAATGTAACTTCCAAAGCACTGTCTTACTTGTAACTCTCATCCTCATTGTCATCAGAGCTTGTATTCTCTACACTAGCACCATTCATACCCTCAGCATCAGCATTGTTCCCTTCATCACATACATTCAGACCCTCAACACCATCATTGTTCCCTTCATCACATACATTCAGACCCTCAACACTATCATTGTTCCCTTCATCATTACCTACATTTAAGTCCTTAATGACATCTTCAAAAAGATCTTCAATGATGGAATCTACTTCAGGATTAACAACATCTAAAGGTTCTTCCTCTATGGCTTCTTGATCAACATTTAAAGGTTCTACATCTATGGGTTCTTCATCCACATTTAAAGGTTCTTCAACATATTCTAGTTGGGATACAATATGTGCTATGTAAATCTCAACTTTCAAATGTACCCTAAAGATTTCAACCACCTTATATGCAGCCATATCATCTGTAAGAACACACATCCCAACAAAGAGGTCTTTGTAATAGATAGTGTCTACCTCAGTGTAACCTAAATCTTTCAGAACACCAACCAATTCAAAGTATGATAATCTATTCACATCTACATCTAACTCAATACATTTACCACCCACATAGTCAATTTTTTTTCCAGAATCGACAAAGTCACCACTATGATGAATTGTCAAAGTGATAATATCATCCATTTCTACCTAAGACAACAAAACAAACATTACAAACAATAATACGCAACATTACACGCAAGCATTCGTAACATAATCACAGATTTCAAAAGGGGCAAAAAAACCCTAGAAAACAAATCATTTCAGAAAACGCAACAACATAAATACACATTCATACTAGACAACGACATGCAAACTAACCGTTTTTTGAAGTTTGGTATTCGTCTTCCTCAGAGCATTCTTCGTTCTCTCTTCGTCTTCTTCGTCTCACAGTATTCTTCGTCTTCTCACTTTGCTGCTAGGGCTTTCTATTTCATCATATGCCAAGCAGGGACGGATCTAGACATTAAATACTAGTGTGGCTAAATATGAAAGGGACTATGAATTAAATTATCTTAAAAATAAGAAATAATATTGTTTAATAGAATACACCATTCAGAATTATTTTTGCTAACAATATTTTAAATTAATGTTTCATGTTGAATATATTTTTGGTTTAGGTTCTAAATTTTCTACGATTTATTTTAATCACTACACAAATTTTATATATTTTAAGTGAACTTTTAAAAATGAAATATCCTTGACACAGCTTTAAAATAATAATTGCCTGATAATTTAATTATTTAAACTTTATTAATTTATCTATAAACTTCAAATTTATATAATATAATTATTAAACTATTATAAGTTTAAGTATCTAATTATTTAAATTGTATTAATTTGTCTATAGTTTAAAATATTTCAAACGATTTGACCCTCTTCTCAATCCTTTGCACTTATATTAACTAATTTCTTGAATGAGATAGATTAAGTAACCAAAATTATAATTGAATTTAGATAAATTAATTATTAAAATAAGTTTAGTAGTTCAATTATTTAAAATTTATTAATTTATTTGTAACTTAAATAATTTTAAGTCATATAAAATTCAATTATTAAACTATTATAAGTTTTACAATTTTATAAGTTTTACAACATAAATACACATTCATACTAGACAACGACATGCAAACTAACCGTTTTTTGAAGTTTGGTATTCGTCTTCCTCAGAGCATTCTTCGTTCTCTCTTCGTCTTCTTCATCTTCTTCGTCTCACAGTATTCTTCGTCTTCTCACCTTGCTGCTAGGGCTTTCTATTTCATCATATGCCAAGTAATAATGTTAACCAAGTAATAACATGCTAATCCAAATGACACCTCAACAATGATTTACATTCCAGCACACCAACAACTTAACACGTTAGCAAATCAACTAACGTTTCTAACAGTTGGGACAAACGTGGTACCATTTTAATAACGTAAGGGACCAATTTGAAACTTATAAATGGAAGAGGACCAAAATGAACCCAGAGACATAGGTACGGGACCAAAAAGAGTATTAAGCCTTAATTATAAGAGTAAGACTAGGTCTTGGAAGAATGATATATATTTTTGTTCTAGTAAAAATGATCTTTACCTCTCGTCCTTGATTTTTTTGGTTAAATTTTATAAAAACATCTAAAAGACAAAGACAAGTATGCAATAACATCACCACACCATCATAGTGTAGCGTGTGACATTAATTTGTTCATATGAGATGATCTTAATTATGATGATAAGATTATAACTTGACCTTACTAAAGCAATGTGCCAAAAAACTTGTGCATTATTAAACCTTGTGAGGAACACTTGGAACTTCTTAATTGCATGAAGATCAAACCCCCACCAATAACAAAAAGTTTCAAACTTTTATCCTAAATTATTAGAATCACTTTTTAATTTTCTATACGACATCTTTGTGAAATTGATAGATGTGAAGCCTCATTGTCTTGCACTTTGATTCTGTAATCATAAATTAGATAATTGATATTTGTATCAATTTGCTAATTTCAGTTAAATGTAAATCATGTGGTTATCAGCTCATCTTATATTTAAATTTAGATTTTTAATACTAAATTTTAAGTTTAGTTTAAGCTCCATGCAAATTTACATTGACGTGTTTTGGTCCATTGCGTTGGGTTCAGAGCAGTCCAAGATTCGGTAGGCTTAAAGGCCAATTTAAGAGATTTAAAGGCCCATTTAAGGGAAGCACAACTTCTTAATCTAGTATTCATATGTTTAAATTTGTCAAAATATATTAGGAAATTTCTTTACGGACCCCAGCGGTGAAAATCTCCTCTGAAATACGAAAATACCTTTTATAGATGCATCTCCGAAAAAATTGGAATTTTGATTAATCCGGAGATGCATCTCCGAAAATACAAAAAATTGGAATTTTGATTAATTCGGATATGTATATCTGAAAAAATCCCCAAAAAAATGGTCAGAGGTTTTTTCGGATATGCATATCCGAATTAATCAAAATCCAAAAAAATTAAAAATTTTAAGATATTGATTAATTCAGATATCATAAAATTGATATAATTTATAAGTTATGAATAGTAATAATGATAATTATACAGTTGATATTTCTTTTCTAATTTCAATTATAAATTAAAAAAAGAAAAAATCATAAAAATTTAATCATTTTTTGATAAATTTCATATTAATAATTACTAAAACTATAACTAATACAATATAATTATAATTATATATAAAAATATTACTAATTATTCAACAAAAATTTAAAATAAAAGAGATCAGTAAGAATAAAATTATTTACTACTTTATTTTTATTTCAATATAACTTTTGAATTACATTAATTTTTCAAATGATTTTTTTATGTATCATAAAAAAAAAAGTAAATAAGGTGTTCATTTAAATATTTATTTAGCTAATATTATTATTATATCTTGATTATAATGATATATATTTAATAATATATTTTAATTCATACAATTAATTATATTATTAATTGTATTGATTCACCTTGATTTTAATTTTTTTTAATAATTATTGAATTTTTTCGGATATGCATATCCGAAACATTCTAAGACCAAATATTGGAATATTTGGGATATGTATCTCCGAAGATACCCCCTCTAAAAAAAAGGTGATTTCGGAAATGCATCTCCGAAAACACATTTTTTTTGGTGTTTTCGGAAGTGCACTTCCAAAATCAATTTTTTTTCAGAAAAAAAGTGATTTCGAAGATGCATTTTCGAAATATATGGACATTTTGGTATTTTTGCCGCGGGTGTCCAAGAAAATTGGGAGGTCCATAAAGAAATTTCCAATATATTATTAATATTATCTTTTAGGAATTGTTCATTACACCCCATAGCATTACTCATCCACCCTAACGAAAATTAAAAAAAAAACTGTTTTGCATCGTTTGGATTTTAAAACTTGGACACACACTGCCTTGTAAAATGATATGTATGAGTGTTATTTACTTGACAACTTTTTTGATTTTCCATAGCTTCATGAATTACATAATATCGTTCTTTTTTCTCTTATAACCTCATGTAATCTTATTTATGAGTCGTTAACTCTTTGATAAGATGTTGACATACAAGTATGTGTCTCTTCTATCCCATACCTACCAAAACTGAAACAGTGTAAAATCCATAGTTACCATCACCCTTAACATCTACAATTTTCTCAATGTATTTGTCCATAAAAATAAGTATCTCCTCAACGTGTTTCATTTTTAGTAAAGGTGGGGAAGGCGAGGATTTGCTGATGCAAGCACACTTACTAGAGCTTTTTTTGGATTGTGAAAGTGGAGAATCTAGATCAAGTGAGTCAACATGCTTAAAAAATGTTGGTGACCACTTGGTAGAGTTATCACTAAGAGTTAGGTTAATCTTCTTAGGAGCATTATTGGTTTCATAGATGTTGTTTATAGATAGGCTATCTTGTACATTTTCTCTTTAATGTGCAACTTCTTGTTAGAATCAACATTCGTAAACCTTTCTTAAATCACCTTCCGTTATGCATAATGGAAATATATGATTTACCATCTTTGATGACACCATCATCATCTAACTGTAGCCTTTTCTGATGTATTTACCTCGTCCATACGGATATGTCTATATAGGTTCATCTTCGACTCAGTAGTTACATAAGCACATGGAAGACTACATGTTTTTCTAAGTAAATAACCATATTTGGAGCTTTTTGAACTTATCATCTCTGCTCGCACATCTTTGTGATAAATAAAGTTCAACACAAGATATATTTGTTTACCAAGTGACTTCTAACACAAGAAGAGGATGTGGTGAATTGTGATATTTAAAAACTGAAAAATATTTTAAATTTTTTCTTAAAAACGATTTATATTAGTCCAACAGATATAAAGTACCGAAGAAGAGGAGTAGAAAGAATTAGAGATGAGAGAAAAATAAATGATAGAATATGAAGAGATAGATTTAGAGAGTTTGCCCTAGAGATTTATACAAGTTTAGCCTACCACTTTGCCTGTTCCTGTCCCAAAGAGTTTTATATCGAGAGTTTTATTAATAATAAATCTTGAGTTTTAAGGATATGCCCACAAATCTTTTTACAATATATGAGATATTTTACACTAGTTGATCCCCAAACGAAATTGATCTTTTAACTTGCTAAGTTCACTAAACAAATAGATATTTTAACTGATTGATCTCAAAAACCAAACAAATATTTTATAGACTAATCTCAATAACCAAAAAAGATTTTCACAGGTTAATCTCAAGAAGCAAACAAAGATATTGATTAAGAGAATCACACTCTTAAACAAGAACAGATGGAGCACGCACCATTATAACCAAACTCTCACAAGTATTTTTCATTCTTTGACACTAAGGCAACTTTAGTGGAGAATAAGAAAATAGAGAATAAGAGTATAACATTCGATATTATATTTTTAATTTTAAAAACTGGTGTAAAATGAAATGAGGAGAAGCTCTATATTTTTAGGAGAAGAATTACCTTAGACGGGAAAAGATCCATGGGAATCTTTAATGTTCTAATTGAATTACCCTAGTTATTAACTGATTATTCAAGCTAAATATGGAAGGTTTTTCAATTGCGATGTCATTAATCGATTAAATGCTTCCTTATCAAATAAAATAGGTTTAAAAACATATTTATGTGTGTGTTTGTATGTGTGAGCTTCCTTAGTATCTCACGAATTACTATTATACCTTTACATTAAACTGATCACTCAGACACGCGCTAAGTACAAGACTAGGGAAAAAGAAAAAGAGGAAGAAGAAGAAGAAGCATTTAGAATTTTTAATCCATGCATGATTGATTTAAGATTCCTAATTCAACTTTTATGAAAAAAGAAATTTTCCTTAGGAAGAGGTTTAGTAAAAATATCTGGAAATTAATTAGACGAGGACACAAACTACGCAATCCCTTTTTTGACATGATCCCTAATGAAATAGTGTCCAACCTAAGTGTGTTTAGTGCGAGAGTGAAGTGTTTCTGGAACTAGTGTTGTTGCATTTTATTGTGACAACTTTGAGATATACTCCATAATCACTTTGCTGATGTTTCAACCAAATAATTTATGCACAAAAACTACCTACAACAGTATATTCTACCTCAATTGTGGATAATGGTACACTTCCATGCTTCTTGCGCTGCCAGGAGATAAGTGAGCTATCAAGTAAGTGACACACACCTCTGGTACTTTTCTGATCTAAGTTACAACCAACAAAATCATAATCATAGTACCTAATTAAGGCAAATTTATTTCTTTAGGGTACCATAAACCCATTTGTGGTATACTAGTGAGATATATCAAAATGCATTTTATTACAGTGAGATGTGATTCTTGGGGCTTGCTTAAAACGAGCACAATGACACACAACAAACATGATATCAAGATGATATGTAGTAAGATAAAGAAGAGAGCCGATTATAACTCGATACTTGCTTTCTTCCAATGACTCTCCTTCCTCATATTTATCCAAGCTACATGATGTACTCAGTGGATTTCAGATTGATTTGGCTATATCTATACCAAATCTTTTCAGTAGTTCTTAACAGTTCATGGCCAAAATAATGAATGTGCCTTATTTGGATTGATGGATTTGTAATCCTAGGAAATATCAAATCTCCCCCATCATGGACATCTCGAATTCATTCTACATCATCTCAGAAAGCTTCTTACACAAGGATTCGTTAGTAGCACCGAAAATGATGTCATCAACATGAATTTGAACTAGTAAAATTTCATGCTCACGTATATTTATAAAAATCATTTTATCAACCTTCCCTCTTTGAAAATTATTTTCAAGTAAAAACTTGCTCAGATGATCATACCAAGCTCTAGAAGCTTATTTTATGTAAATACTCTTTCTTTCTTTTTTTTCAGTTTGAAAACATAATTAGGAATAATGGGATTTATGAAACCGGGAAGTTGATCAACATACACCTCCACCTGTATGTAACCTTTAAAAAGACACTCTTTACATCCATTTGGAAGAGTTTAAAATTCACATTGCATAAGAAAGCTAAAAGCATTCTTATGGCTTCTAATCGTGCTACATGGATATAATTTTCATCGAAATCCACACCTTCTTATTGATTTTATCCTTTTCCAACGAGTATTTATATCTTTCTTAAAACATTTCCATCCTTATCAAGGTTTTTGGGAAAGACCCATCAGGTTCAAATCACTTAATTAGCCGAAGCTTTAGGAACAAGTTCCTAGATGTTGTTTCTATCAAATTGATTTAACTATTCTTGTATATCAAAAGAAAAACGTTCATTGATAAGAGCTAAATCAAATTCCTTTGGCTCAATTTTGGAAACAAAAGTCATAATGTTAGATACCTTGCTAAGAGAGTGTTGAGTTGTAACTCCCTTAGAAATATCTCCAACAATATTTTGGATTGGATGGTTTTTAACAATCCTCCATTGCTTGGGAAGATCTAGACGTTTGACATTTGTTTCTCCATTTTGAGTTCCTTCAGTTTGACTTTGATCTTTCTATTGATTTATTAATTTATCTTTATCTCGGTCTTTCTCTTCAAGAGATGTTTTCTCATGGATACCTGCATAATCAACAACTTCTACCTCTATGAAGTTGGGTTAGACTCATCAATAGTAAAATGAACTGATTCTTATATTTTCAGGGTTCTTTTATTGAAAAATCTAAAATTTTTACTAGAAGTGGAATATCCTAGGAATATGCCTCCATTAGCTTTCGCGTAGAATTTTCCAAGATTATCATTCTCGTTCTTAAGCATAAAGAATGTGCATCTGAAGATATGTAAGTGAGAAGTATTCAAATTTCTTCTTTTGTATAAACCATAGGGAGTATGCTTTTGAATTGGTCTTATCAAGACACGATTCATTATGTAGCTAACAATGTTGAGATTATCAGCCCAAAAGTATTTAGGAATATTATTCTCATTGAGCATCATTCTCGCTAGCTCTTCTAGAGATTTATTTTCCCCGTTGGGTAGTTAATGGAGTGGAAAATGTGTGTTGAATATCATTCTCATTACAAAAAATTTTGAATTTTCATTTTTGGAATTTTCCATCATTATTATTTCATATTGATACAATGCTCAATTCTTTTTTGTTCTAGATAATCTTGGCTTGTTTTTTAGAGGCAACAAACATGTCTCTTTTCTATAAAAATAATGTATATGTATAGCAATAATAGTCATCCACAACTACAAAGGCATAGAAGTTTCCACAAAAACTTTTGATTCTGGATGGGCCAAAAAGATCCGTGTGAAAAAGTTTTAAGGGCCAATCTATAGAAATGGTATTTTTCACTTAAAAAGAGGCCCTTACTGGCTTACCTTATTGGAAAACATCACACAAATAATTCTTTTCAAAGTGCAAGTTTAGTTGACCGATTTCTAAGTCCTTATGTACCACCTTCTTTAACTCGTCCATGTGGATATGAGCCAATATCATATGCCATAACCATGGTTCATCATTGTTACTATGAAGACAAACATAATTTGAAGGAATTTTGTTTAAATTCATGGTGTAGGTATTTCCACTTCAAGAACTAGTAAATATGGTTTGATTTGATAATGATTTTATAACCCTACATCTAGAAGAATCAAAGGCTACGTTGTTACCTTTATAACATAATTGACTAATACTTAGTAAGTTATGCTTTAAACCATCAACTAAAATAACATCCCAAATAGTCGGATTGGGGAACTTACCAACGGTACCAATACCATTATTTTAACTTTGTTGTAGTGCCCATAAGAGACAAATCCTCCCTTGCTATAGTAAATGAAGAGAAAAGAAATTCATCTCTAGTCATATGCTTTGAAGAACATCTATAGTAAAATATATGTTGTTTTTAAAAAAAGAATCATCTTCTTTTAAAAATATATACTCATTTGTGAATTGAATATCAAAAATTGTATTACATCAATGACACAATTCTGTTAGGAATCAAACGTCCCTACAATGTACAGAAGAGAACATCAACTTCTGCATAAGAAGGAGTTGAAGGAATATCAAAGAAGGGAGAAAGAAATTTGAAAAGACAAATTAGATATAATTATTTAACAGTTCGAGGTACCTAGCCATCCAGAAGATCTTTCCAACTTCCAAGAGAAGAAAACATGGAGATCCTAAGAAATAAGAGAAGAAGAAGAATCAAAATGAGTACTTCTTCTGAAACTTCATCCAAAGAAATTGGAGAAGAGGAACAACAAAAACACAAAACAAGTACTTCATCCAATGCTGAGAGAATAAAAGCTGATGTGGCTGCAGAGGTCCAAATTTTTGAAAGAGACCTTGCTCCCGAACCTTTGAAATAATTGAATAAAAAAATTCTTTTTAAAACGTTTAAAAAAATATGTTATATGGTCCTCAATGAAAGAGATTATGGATTAGCTATACAAAAAACTTGAGATTCGAGATAGTACTATCCGGACTAATTAACTTCACGTTTGAATGGTACAATCTGGACATATAAATTCTTCCTCAACGAGCTATTCCAAATAAACTAGGAAATTTCTTTACCCACCTCCCTACTTTCTTGATCACCTCTGGTGAAAAACCCAAAATATCCCTTACTTCGAAAATGAATTTACGAAACGCTTTTTTTTTCAAAATTTGTCTTATTTCAGAAATGCACTAGAGAAAACACGAAAAAAAAGGTGTTTTCGGAGATGCATTTCCGAAAACACCCCTTTTTTGGATTTTCGGAGATGCATTTCCGAAAACACCCCTTTTTGGGAGAGGGGTGTCTTCGGAGATGCATATCCGAAATATTCCAAGACCAAATTGGTCTTGGAATGTTTCGGATATACACTTCCGAAAGAATTCAATAATTCTTAAAAAATTAAAATCAAGGTGGATCAATACAATTAATAGATATAAAATCAAGGTGAATCAATAAAATGAAGGTGAATCAAAATTTCCTAAACAATTTTAAAAGTTAAAAATCATTTTACTAACTTATATAAATCAAAAACATTTTAATTTCATAAGTAAATTTTGAATTATATAAAATTAAATATAAAATTTATTCATTAAATAAAATTAAGACAAAATCTTTTTTTAATTTTTTTAAACTAAATAAAAATTTATAACTCATTTTTAATTATGAATCAGAATAGAAATATATAAATATATAATAATAATTATTAATTTTGTAAGTGAAATATATAAATATATAAATATATAATATATAAATATATAATAAATATTATATAAATATATAATAATTATTATAAATTAAAACACTCATTTTTTTAATTTTTATAATTATTATATAAATATGTAAATATATTTATAATTAATATATAATAATTATTATATAAATATATAAATATATAAATATATAATAATTTTTATAAATATATAATAATTATTATAATTATTATATAAATATATAAATATATAAATTAAAACACTCATTTTTTTAGTTTTTTTTGTAAATATATAAATATATAATAATTATTATAAATATATAAATAAAAAATTATAACTCATTTTGTAGGTGAACTTATTTTAATTTTTTAATTAAAATTATTTTAAATTTTAAAATATGAATCAAAATAGAAATATATAATAATTATTATTCATAACTCATAAATTATATCAAAATATATAATAATATTTATTATTATTATTCATTACTCATAAATTATATGAAATTTATGATATGTGAATTAATTAATATCCTAAAATTTTTAATTTTTGAAATTTTTAATTTTTTTTTTGTTTTTTCGGAGATGCATCTCCGAATTAATCAAAATCCTAATTTTTGGGATTTTTTCGGAAGTGCACTTCTGAAATCTGATAAAATTTAGAAAAAAAATACTTCGGAAATGCATTTCTGAAGCAGGGGTAAAGTGAAATTTTCGCTGGGAGTGACCCCATAAGGAGGTGGGTAAAGAAATTTCCATAAACTATGCTGTGTTGAGTTATAAATAGAATATGTAGGATTGTATTATTTGGACTAAACGAAATAGACAATTTTAAAAGTTTAAAAAATTTGAGATAAAAATATTAAATGTAACGAATAATTCACAAATTTTAAGAAAACATATTATCATTTCTCAAATTAATAGGGTGGAATCTACGCATTTTCAAGAAGACCGCGTTTCTCCTGAAACTTCTGAACGGTTGACCTAGGATGGAGATCACGTGCTGGTCTCCACTACAGTCGTAGAATCTTGACAATCTCCATTTTAGGCTCGGGCATCCAATCCAATATGGAGATCTTAGCCCAGCGCTGAGGGCTATAAATATCTTCTTTCACTAGAGGGTCAAGTAACTTCATTCATTCTCACTTTTACCTTTTACTTGCACTCTGATTGCCCTCTCTTTTTACTTTGACATTGAAGTACCTTGCAGGTACACCCCATTCATTCAAAGTCCAGCTGTTAAAGGTCATTGACGATTCAATCCGATCAGATACGATCAAAAAGTATGAGTCAAACATAAAATAAACTCGTCACATGACATATTCGATTTAATCTTTAATTTTTTAAAATAAATTTATAATTTATTTAAATAAAGTGAGACTCGATTTAAATATTGAAACTTTAATTTAAATAGAAAACTCTTTTTTTTATACTAATTTTAAATAGAAAACTCTAAGTAACTATTTATCTAAATAATTAGTTGTTTTCATTTATTAGTAACAAAAAAAGATCAATGTGGTAGTAAATTTTAAAAAGTTGAAGAATTAATATATAATTTTTTTAAATTAATAGATTAAAAAATCCAAAATCAAATTAAAGAATTAAAAAGATATAATATAAGCTATTTAATAAATAATTAAATACTTTATTTTGTTTTGTATGTTAACTTTAGAGTTCATTTTAAATTTTCAAATTAAAAAATTTCATATTAAACTCTTTTCTCTTAAAAGAAATAATTCTAGAGGTACTTGACATCACACAAAACTCTATTAGCCAGACTAGCCTACGAGTGAAATCTAGCTTGCAATGAGTTGTAATGATGCCGTTAACTTAACTTAATCAGAAATTGGAATTAAACAAAACTATGTAAAACAATTGTTTTTGGTTGTATTTTACGTAACTTTAAGATATCATTGATGTCCCCCAAAGGTACGTCTCGTTCCGGTACTTGCGCTTGTCACTAGCTATCAACGCTCTGTTTCAGAATTCATTATTTTATTTTAATAATAATCATTAATAATTGATCAATAGAATATTCATAAAATAAAAGTACGTGTACTCATTGAAGTTCTAGACATGCTCCCTTAATTAATATATTATTTTAATAAATGGTTGAAAGAAGGAGACGCTAACTCAAAATTCTTCTATTGGTGCGTGTCGAGTAGAAGAAAAATCAACGAGATCACTTGTATCGAGTCTCAAAGTGCAAAATCAACAGGAGTGCAGGAGATTAAACAGGAAATTTATGAACACTATGCAAAGGTTTTCAGAAACAGAATGAAGGGCATATTACTTCTTAGAGACTTTGAATTCAGAGTGTTAGACAGGGAGGTAATGATGGTCTCACTTCCGAGTTCTCTGAAGAGGAGATTAAAAGGGCCGTTTGGGATTGTGACAACTCCAAGAGCTCCGGTCCATATGGCATCAATTTTGGGTTCATCAAAAAATTCTTGGGGGTGATTAAAGAGGACATCATTAGATTCATTTCATAATTCTACTCAAATGGTCAACTAGTTCGAGGAGTTAACAGTTCATTTATAACTTTAATTCCAAAAGTTGAGAATCCGGTAAAGTTGAATGAGTTTAAACCTATTTTGTTGATTGGCTGTTTGTATAAAGTGCTAGCAAAATTATTAGCGAACATGTTAAAGAAAGTGGTTCATAAGGTAATATCAGAAGTCCAATTCGCTTTCTTGGAGGGACGACAAATGTTAGATTGTATTTTGATAGCGAATGAGACATTTGATGACGCTAAGAGGAATAGGGGAAGAAGCGGTGATCTTTAAAGCGGATTTTGAAAAGGCATATGACTCGGTGGATTGGAAATTCCTTGACTATATGATGGAAAGGATGGGTTTAATGGAAAATGAAGAGTGTGGATCTTTGAATGTTTGTGAATCGCTTCAGTATCATTGTTGGTTAATGGGAGTCCTACAGAAGAATTTTCGATGAAAAGAGGATAGAGGCAAGGGCACCCACTATCTCCTTTCTTGTTCCTGTTAGTGGCAGAAGGTCTTAATGATATGTTGGTCAAGAGTGCTCAATCTAATCTGTTTGATGGATATCAGTTTGGCAATTGAGGTGTTGAGGTGTCACATATCCAATATGTGGATGACACATTTTTAGTGGGAAAGAGAAGTTGGAAGAACATTTGGGCGATCAAGGAAAATCTTCATCTGTTTGAGTTGGTATCCGAGTTGAAAGTGAATTTTCATAAGAGCTCACTATTTGGTATTAATATAAATCAGTCTTGGCTGAAGGAGACAACAAATGTATTAAACTGCAAAGTTGGCACAACACCGTTCAAATATCTAAGGTTGCTAGTAGGATGTAATCATCGGAGGAAGGGTACTTGGAAACCGGTAGTGGATACAGTGAGAAGTATGTTGTCCTCCTGGAACAATAAGCATATTTTGTCAGGCGGTCGAATCATCCTTTTGAAGTCTGTTTTGTAGGCCTTACCCGTCTAGTACCTTTCTTTCTTCAAGGCTCTGTCAGGCGTTATTGCTAAACTAGAATCTCTCTTTAAAAAATTATTATTGGGTGGGGAAGAGGAGAAGAGGAAAGTCCACTAGGTTAAATGAGATAAGGTTTGTAGGGATAAGGAAGACGGTGGATTGGGGATTAAAAACTTAAAGGCCTTCAATTAAGCCTTATTAGGAAAGTTGAGGTGGAGGATGCTTAATGAAAATGATAGGTTGTGGGATAAGATCTTAGAATGCAAATATCGGGGTCGGAAGTGGGGATGGGGGGTTGGCAGATACATGTCGTTGTGGTGGAGAAACATTCAGGCTTTAGAAAAAAGGGAGGGAGGTCTCAATGCAAATTGGTTTAAAGAGAAATTATCGAGAGAGATTGGCGATGGATCGAAATCCTTATTTTGGGAGGATCCTTGGGTCGGGGGAAGAAGTTTGAAGGACTTATACGCTGGATTGTATAGGCTGGTTGTTGATAAAAAAGTAGTAGTCAGAGATGCATTCATGAGATTTTGTGATGCTACGGGTTAGACTGGGAGTTGGATAGGTGGATTGGATGAGGAGAACACAAAGCTTGTGGAGGAAATCTGCGAGAGGGTTCAAAATTTAATTATGAAGGACAAAGCGAATGATATTTGGAGATGGTCTAAAAGAGATTTCTCTGTTAAATAAGCATATGCAACTTTAAGAGACAGTTTCAGCTACAATGTGGGTGAAGAAAGGGCATTATCGGCTGCGTGGAGCAAAATAGTCCCTCTTAAGGTGTCGACATTCGTTTGGAGGTAGTGAAAAAATAGAATTCCAACTTGAGATGATTTAATGAAAAGAGGCATCTTAGTCGAATCTCAAAAGTTATGCCCGTTTGATTGTGAAGTGGAGGAAAGTGTCACCCACATTTTCTTCGAATGTCCGATAGTGTCAAGGACATGGAGTGAGATCCTAGGATGGTTGTGTCACACCCCAAAATTTGCCCATCTCATTTTACTTCCCAAGCTCATACCAATGTGCAATGCTCAAAGACACATCCTCCTAAACAATGGCTCTAGAAGCTAGGGTTTTGCTTCTCTCAAGATCGAATCAAGTTCTAAAGACCTCTAATGGATCCCATGGCCTCTCATATAGTTCAAAGGATCCTCATGCCAAGTTTCAAGCTCTGATTCATGAGATTGCTTAGTCAATTGCTCAGAAAGTCAACAATCGACTAGTTTGACCTAAAAGTCAACTGTGGTCAAAGTACAGTCAAAATTCCTGATTTTTGGTCAACATCCTTATTTTGAAGTATCATTCATAATTTGATCAAGTATTGATCATGATTCATCAAGGGAAGCTCAGAAATCAACAAAACCTATAGTTTCTAAATTAGGGTTTTCTAGGAGAAAGTCAACTGAACTTTGACCAGCCATAACTTTCACATGGAACATCAGAAATTTCCCATCCAAAGCTCATTTTGAAGGAAATTGAATTCTATACAACTTTGTCTCTCACATGCCAAGGCTAAAAATGCTTCATTTGAGAGATATGGGTCAAAAGATTAGAGGTCCTCCAAAAAGTCAACAAAAACACCTTTTGGGTCAAAGCTCATAACTTGCAAATGGAAAACTCAATTAAGATGAAACCAAAAGGGTCATTTAGAGGATATCTTGGGCTTTCTAAAAAGTTCTAGAACATGGTCATATGATAAAAATTGAAGGAGATATGAGGCACAGAAGTTGGTCAATTTTCAATAAAAACACAAAACCCTAATTGCACAATTTGGTGTTTTTGGATTAATGGGCCTAAAATATGCATTCCAAATGTGTCCATGGACCTTTTGAGTATTCCTAAACTAATTATTTTATTATTATAGTATTTATTTTATTTATTTGAATTTTAATTCATTTAAATATTAATAAATCACATAAATATGAAATAATTAAGTTTAAATCAAAGATTTGATTTTACAATCAAATTCAATCATCAAAATACTCCTCATTTAAGGGTAAATTCGTGGTAAATAGGGTTGGAAGAATTGAATCAAGATTCTATGCAAAAATAGAAAAAGAATTATATAATTTTCATTAAAATTTCTTTCTCTAAAGTTGCATGATGTCCAAGCCCAACTTTGACCTAATTCCTTCCCCCTATATATGCTTAACACATACACAAGCCAAGGAAACGAATTCTTGGAGAAAAAATAAGGGTTTCAAAGAAGAAAATTTTCAAAAAAGGTGTGAATTTCGTGTGATCTCCTCAAGCCATTTTAAAGCTTACCATTCATTCAATCATCTTCCCAAGGTAGTGCAAGGTAAGAGTAAACCATTGACCAAGTCCCATAATGCATAACATGTATGCTTCATGTTCTTCATGTCTTTCTCATTATGTTTTTTCGTTTTTGATTAATTAACGTATTTCCATGCAAACTAACACCACTAACGTGTTTCTAATGAAGTTTAGAAATAATTAGAACCATTAGCTTGAAGATTGCACGCGTGAAACAAGGTTCACCATTGTTAGGGCAAAGAAGAAGTGTGTCTCGGTTCTCTCGATACAGCCATCTGTAGAACTAAATAAAGCCACCGTTGAACTCGCCTTGGTCCAATTAGGGGATCTGGGTCTCTTTTGATTTCGATTTGCTCGTGTTTTGCAGTTTTGACTTTCTTGCAAGTTCGCTTCGAATGTGATGGACGCTAATTCGTAGCTAAATGGAAGCGACATCATAGCGAAATTTCACGACTGGATCGGCGAAGAAGATGAGGGAGGCGGACACATGGCTCGTTCCATTTTGCTAGTCAATGCGCCAGGGACCCACGTTTGACTCTCTCATCAATACACGTTTTTCATATTTTTATGTTTCCAGCTAGTATAATATCAACAAATGCATGGGGCGCACTTGGTAAAGGCTCAGGCTGGTGTTCATCAAGTCCAGGGTTCAAACCCTGCTGGTACCATATATTTGTTTTTTCTTACTTAATTGCCCAGATCTCCTTTCTTTTCCTATTTAATTTGATTTAATTTTTAATTGACTAATAATTAATTAATTTAGATAAATCTAGATTTAGGTTAATTTACTTAGGTTAATTTTAATTTAATTACAATTTTAATTATTCTAGTTTAATTAGGTTAATTAATTAGGATTTTAAAATTAGTAATTAGGATTAGTTTTTTAAATTAGTTAACTTTAATTTAGAAATTAGGTTTTAATTATTTAGGCTAATTAATAAATTTAGGATCAATTAATTAGGTTTTTTTTATCAGGATTAGTCTTTAATAATTAAAACAGAATTAGGTTTTTAATTAATTAGGTTCCCAACCAATAATTAATTAATTAAGGGCTTTGATCAAAATAATTAGCATTAACCCTAGTTTAGGTTTTAATCTGCTTCATTCTATTAACTATGGTTAACTTTGCCCCATTTGGGTTTTGCCTTATGTCATTTGCCTTGCCTGTTTATTTTTGCAATATTATTGTAACTGCCCCAAAGCCCTGTAATTATTTTTTGCCTTTTATTTTCTGTTACCCTACAAGGGTTTTATTGTAATAGCTTAGGTTTATTTTCTGCCTCTTTAAATTTCCGCATACAGGTGTTTATTGTAATAGCGTAGGACTTTTAAATTCCGCCTTTAATTTCTGCAATTTTAAACTGCGTGGTTAGTAATCTAAGGGAGTGCAAGCCTTGAACTGAATTAGCATCACTAATTATAAGATAAAATATATGAATTAACCACCTGATTGTGCCACACACACACCTCTAGGGTAATCCCTCTCGTTGTCTTTGTTGCCTATTGCCTTATGATTCTGTTGCCTCTAATTATACTAAATAATAGTCAAGTCCCTCGATTCCGAGGATACCTAAAGCAAGGTTGCCTAAAGAGATTGAAAATCATCTAGTCCCTCGAAGTTGCCTCGGTAAAAGATGATTGTCCCAATTGCTAAGGTATCCTCGCACGGTGCCTAGAAATATTAAATGACTATTATATCCTTCCCTTAGACTACCTGCCATCTTTATGGCAAGGGACAGTATTATGGCGAACGATACTCTCGATGACCCTTCAAAATCCAATGAAAGACTTCCTGCCCTCTCATGGTATGGATAGACCCTTTCGCCCGAAAGACTTAAAGAACAAGAAAGACAAACTTAGGGTAGGTAGTTCTTAAATGCTGGCTCACATTCAATTCAAAATTCAAAATGATTTTCACACCTCCTTTTCAAATCAATTCAAAAAGACTACGCTTATTTACAAGCTAAAGTTCTTCTTCAAAATATTTTCTAAACATACACGACATTTCAAACATTTCAAACAATTCAAAAGTGAGCTAAGCGATTAAGAGCCCATGGATAACCATGGATACAAAGGGTGCTTACACCTTCCCTTTGTATAACTTACCCCCCGAACTCAAAATCTTTCAAAGGTCTTTCCTGTTCTTTTTGCCTTTCTAATTAGATAAAGTAAAAGTCGGTGGCGACTCTTGCTATCCGCGACATTTCTTTAAAGTCAGTTCACCGTATTACAGGTTGGATTTTGCTTATGTTTCTACAATTCTACTATGCAGAATTTTTCTCATTTTACAGATTTTGATAACAATGGAAGGATATTCTCGGAGAAACTCTCCGCCATATGGTTTGCTTGTATTTGGACAATATGGAGAAGGTGAAATGATAAATTTTTTGGAAGAAATGCTTGTCATGAAGATAGGAGTATCGATGTAATTCAATTGATAACTTGGAGATGGATGAAGGCTAAGCTGAGAGGATTTTTTTCCGCTTAATCAGTGGATTTTAAATCCAAAAAACTGCTTAGGATGGAAAGAATAAAAGTTCATCCGAGAGGTGGGGGCAGCTATCGGCTGCATTGGTTCTGTAGAAGCATTGTCCAAATGGATGTCTCGGTTAGTCTTTAGATTTTGTGATATAACTCTTGTATAGCTTTCAAGCCGCGGTACCAGGGAGGTGTTAATCGTAGAGGTTGATCTGGCTGCTGCCAAGCTTTCATAACCGAGAGCATTTCCTCCTGCTTTCCCGTCTTGGAGATGTTGTTGTACTATCTTTGAATTTTCAAAAATCAAGTTCGCTTTGCCGGTGTTCGTGTGTGTTCTAGGGTGCTTTTTTTAAGGGCTCTACTTGCAAAGTAGTGTGTGGATAGCTTCTTTCCTGGTTGCTCGCATCTGCCTTGTGTTTTGGAGGCGTGTTCTAATGGCGTTAGCAGTTATGGATCTAAGGTGTAACAGTGTCATTTGGTTTTCGGACAATCTGTTTTGGTGTTGAGTCTCTTATTTTGGACAAGGTTGTTGGTGTTTCTCTACAGAAAATAGATGTAGCAAATTGTAGTTGTATTGGTTTTGCTTTGGTTGTACTGAGTTATAAGTCCAAGTATGTAGGAGTTTTAGTTTTTGCAATATACTTTTGTTGGTACTGGTGTGGTGTGTTGTACTGCTGTTAGTTAGCAGGAACTTATGTTATTTTGGCATCTCTTATGCCACTTGATTAATATAATTATTTATGTTGGCCTTTCAAAAAAAAATCAGAACTAGCCAAATATTCGTGCGTCCGCACGGGTAAGTTTATTTAATACGATATAAATTTTATTTAATTATAAAATGAATAATAATAATAATAATAATACTAATATAAATTTAATTTTGACATCTAAAAATATTTTTTTTTCATCATTTCTATTTTAAAATTTTCAACCATTTTCTTATTGTTACGATAACACCCCATTTCTACTCGACGAACATTATAAAAACAAAGTTACAAAATTTCCAACATAATATGGGATGCTACACTTTCAACTTAAAACAACGACATTCAATCACCTGTAATTCAGATACATAACACATAATTTTTGATTGAACCGACAACAACCTGTTTAGTTTTTAAAAATAAAACAACTTCCATTACTACGCAGCAGATTCACAAAGTTCTATTTAAAATAACATATCCCCATGTCCAACTCAAAACAACTTTAAAACAACAAGTCTTTAATGAAAGCAACTTAAAAATTCTCCAACATAATAAAACCAACAATAAAGAAAACATGCGTTCATCCCCCGAGTGTTACGTATCAGAGCGACCAACACCTGACTAGAACTAATGAAGGTAAACAACCTTCACTCTGAATTACATTCACGTTACCAACATAGGGATAACATTCAAACAGAAGGGGTGAGATATCGAACCATATAATTGAGTGTATGATAAAAAATATATTAGATCAGATTATATAAAATCACCACTTCAACAACTTTCAAACAACATCAGTCATCACAATTCTACAACACAAACATCATCATATCATAATAACAATAATTAAAATATGCGACATGAGATGCGACTCGTATAATGCACATGCATGTGGTACCAATAGAGAAGAAATCCCAACTTAAAATCCGCCAGTTAATAGAGGCGTCAACAAGGTATAAGCCTTCAGCTTAGTATTTACCAATCTAGGCCAACTTACCGAGCATTAGCTCCAACTTGAGAATGCTATGTATGTGACAACAATGAATGCAACAACAATAACATAACAACAATTGTTAAACAACAACATAACAACAACATCAACATTGACCATAAGCCTACAACTTGTATTTGCCAATTAATAGAGGCAATACAACAAAATTCAACGTTTCCTGAAATTTCATATTTTTCAGCAAGTATACAACGAACTGAATCAACCAAAATATGCGACAAAATATTCCGTAATTATTCGGACAATTCAACTATATCGGCCAATTAATTATCAGTTTTGAATTCTACTATTTCTGCTTAGTACTACTATGCCCTTATTTATCTTTGTTAAATTAATGAAATCTAATACCTACACTGCTATTTAAAATATACTATTCTAAACCTGCTACTATTAAATATATATTAACCCTGCTATTGAAATGCTTCTGCTATCACTCTTTGCTAATTAACTTTCTGCTACAGACTTACTACTGTGTATGCCCTGCTATTAACAACCTCATATTGATACTGTTATTATTCTACTACTTTAATTCTGTCAATGTTCCACAATTTAATTATATCATGACTGCTACCTACCAATTTAATTAATAAAATAACATGTCTTGTGCTACTTACTAAATTAGTTAATAACATAAGATAGGTGAACAAATGGCGGTCCTCACACCACAAGGGGATGGCAGCCCCTCTCCTTAATCCCCTCAGGGAGCACACGCTCCCTTCCTGTTCATGGGGTGGGCGCCCCTTCTTCATGTACATAGGGGGTGGGCGGCCACTGTTCTATTTTTTTCCTTCCCGGAACTTCATCGACTTACCTTCCTCCTTCCAACACTACTTCTCAGACTAATTCCAGCAACAACACAACCAAGATTTATTAAAATTCATGACAGTAAAACAATTTTCCAAAAAATAACAATTAGTCACAATCACAGCAACACAACATTTATACCACATCAACATACACACTATTCACCAACTAATTCATCGACAGCAACCAATTGCATCAATTTTAGAATATTCACAATAAATCAACACACAAACAGAAACAATTTCATAAACACAATCCCTCATACTATTCATCATATACCCTATTATAGAGTCAGAACCCCACCCTTACCTTGGATTGAAGGTTGCTCTATAATTTTTTCTCCGATCGAGTTCCTAGCTTTGCCTCTTTCTGCAACTCTACGTATCTCTCTTCTCCAAACCCTGATACCTCTTTTTTGTACTTCTAATTTTTTTTCTTTTATTGTAATTAACTAATATAAAACTATTGTTACTCTATTATTCTTATTGGGCCTAATTTCTATACTCCTCGCCTTTACTACTTCTAACCATTAAAAGCCCATATAATTAAACTAGTATTATTCTAATACTTATTTTAATATTATTATTTCTAATATTTATACTACTATATGACACTCTCAGTAACCGATTTGTCAACTAAAATAACCAACTTAACAACACAACACAATCATAAAATCCGAAATTAATTTAATTAAATAATTAATTAAATTACGGGCGTTATAGTTACCCGCATACACCAAATCATTAACATAAAGCGCAACAAAAAGGATATCATATTTACCTTGATGCTTCACATATAAGGTAGACTCACTTTAACTTCTTTGGAATCCTTGTTGAATGAAGTAGCTGTCGATTTCATTATACCATGCTATAGGGGCTTGTTTCAACCCATAGAGAGCTTTCTTCAACTTGTAAACTTTTTCTTCTTGGCCTTTAGTCACAAAGCCTTGAGGTTGCTGCACATATACCTCTTCTTTTAATTCTCCATTCAGGAAAGCTAACTTCACATCAAGTTGGTACATGTTCCACCCTTTCTGAGCTGCTAATGCAATAACTGTTCGTACAATATCCAATCTTGCAACTGTGGCAAAAGTTTCACTATAGTTAATTCCAAGCTATTATGCATAGCCTTTTACTACCAATCTAGCCTTGGCTCTTTGAATTGACCCATCTGGATTATGATTCAATTTGTACACCCACTTTACTCCAATATCTTCTTTGTCATTTGGATTTTCAACTAGCTTCTATGTTTTGTTTTTCTCACTGGCATTTATTTCTTCTTGCATCGCATTCCTCCAAACATCTTCTTTAATTGCTTCGTCAAAATTTTCTGGTTCCACAACATAATAGTTACATCTTGCAAAAATATCACTCAAATCCTTCAAATCTATTGGAGTTGAGCTGGGAGATGATGAACTTGCAATTGGTGAACTTGGACATGATGAGAAACTTGGTGTACATGGGGCTGGTTGCTCATTTTAAGCTGCTAAATTTTGTTGTTGTAATATGATTGTAGAGACGGTTTTCTCCTTCATTTTATCTTCTTCCCAATTCCAAGAAGTGTTCTCATAAAATACAACATCCCGGCTAATGATCACCTTGTTTGTCTTCAAGTTGTAAAATCTATAGCCCTTTGACATGGAACTATAGCCAATAAGGACACATCTTTTACTTGTTTCTTCCAGCTTTGTCCTCTTTTGTTTAGGAATTTGAGCATAGAAAACACACCCAAAATTTTTAAGATGGTTCACCGACGGTGTTCTTCCACTTCAGGATTGAAATGAAGTCTTTTTCAACATGGCCTTTGTTGGACACCTGTTCATCAAATACACAGCAGTGTGAACGGCCTCAGGCCAAAAGGTTTTAGGCAAACCTTTCTCAAGTAGCATTGATTTCGCCATTTCCATTACGATTTGGTTCTTTCTTTCAGATACACCATTTTGCTGAGGTGTATAGCCAACATCTGTCTTTCAATACCTTCATCTTCACAAAATTTATGAAATTCATTAAAGGTGTACTCCTTCCCTCGATCACTTCTCAGCATCTTTATAAATCTGCCACTTTGTTTTTCAACTAATGTTTTAAATTTCTTAAAGATTACAAACACTTCAGATTTTTGTCTCTTGAAATATACCCAAACCATGCGGGTAAAGTCGTCAATAAACAAGATAAAGTACCTGTTTTTTCCATGAGACAAAGTATTCATAGGGCCATACACATCTGTGTGTACAAGTTCCAATACTTGTTTGGCTCTCCATGCACATTCCTTTGGAAATGGTTGCTGGTGGTGTTTGCCAAGCACACAACCTTCACACACACCAAATTTTTCTTTGATTCTTAGCAGCATATATACCATCTTCTTTTGATAGAGTAACTTGAGGCTTTTGTAATTCAAATGCCCAAGTCTCCTGTGCCATAAACATGAGTCATTCTCTTCTCTGGCCATCATGCTTACATTTTTCTCATAATTGAAAGATAGTGGAAAGATCCTGTTGCTAGTCATCTTAACAACGACAATACTTCTTCTTTATGAGTCAAAAATTCTGAAATTTTTATTCTCAAAGTTTAGAGAATAGCCGTGCTCCAAAAGTTGTCCAATGCTAAGAAATTTTCGTTTAATTTCGGCACATAAAGCGTGTCATGTATAACTTTGCATCCTTGCTTCGTTGTGACTCCAATGATTACTTTCCCTTTCACTTCTACATATTCAGCATTGCCCAATTTAACTTTTGTGCCGAATGAAGAATCAATGTTTATAAATGCTTCCTTCTGTCCGGTCATATGGTTGCTACAGCCGCTGTCCAAATACCAAATATTTTTACCTTCTTTATGCAATGCTTTTTGACAAGAAAAAAAACAAATTTCTTTCATCAGATTCTCCTTCTGCGTACGAAGCATGTTGCTGATTTGCAAGACGACAATCCTTTTGAAGGTGCCCAAATCTCTTGCAATTGTGGCATTGCGGTTTGCCTTTGTTCCAACAGTCCTTCTCGTTATGAGCGCTGCTATTACAAATTTTGCACCATTTGTTTGATGCTTCATTCCATCTTCTGCCATATGTGCCTTTTCTAAATCTTCCACGTGAGTTTCGACCTCTGCCTCTTCCAAATCTGCCACCTCTAAAAGACTCACCTCTAGTTTGTATTTGGGGCTTGTTTTCACCATTGTTGGGCTGAATGTTGAATTTAGATTGAAAGGCACTCTCAATTGATTTTTATGAATGTCGTAACATCCTTTGCTCGTAGGATCTCAAAGATCCCATCAACCCTTGATCAATCATGGTTGATAGATCCTTGGTTTCTTCTATCACAACCACCATTCGGTCAAATATTGATGTCAAATTGATCATAATTTTGTCAACAATTCTGCGATCTTCTATCGTATCACCATACGACTTCATCTGATTCACCAACTCGGAAAGTCTGTTGAAGTATTCGTTCAGGCTCTCGCTCTCCTTCATCCTTTCATTTTCATAATCTCTCTTAAGAGATTGAAGCTTCATTGTTCTCACCTTTGAGTCTCCTTTGAAATCTTGTTGTAGGATACTCCAGGCTTCCTTAATGTTTTAGCTCTCATAATCCTTGGGAAAATTCTTAGAGAGACTCCTCTCTGAATCATCCTGAGAACTCTAGCATCTGCAATTTTCTTCTTCTTCTTTAATTCATCAGGTTGTTGGCTCGATTCGCCAGCTTTTTCTTTTGATTCGCCAGCCTTTGTTGGCGTTGGTTCTCCATACTCGTTTTGGACATACTCTAGAAAATCAAAAAATGTGAATAGAGTCTCCATTTTGATAGCCCAAAAA
Source organism: Vicia villosa (assembly GCF_029867415.1). Classification (NCBI taxonomy): domain Eukaryota; kingdom Viridiplantae; phylum Streptophyta; class Magnoliopsida; order Fabales; family Fabaceae; genus Vicia; species Vicia villosa. The sequence continues at coordinate 129,442,525 of NC_081183.1, forward strand.
TCATAGTTTTCTCCTTCAAATAGAGGAACTTTGACAATGCAGTAAGTTGCATATGGATTGTTTGTGGAAGCCATAATTGTTTTTTTGTTTTTGCTGCAGCTACAAGGATCTGCAGCTCTGATACCACTCTGTTGGTGGTATTCTAGAGATGGTATGTGATAAATAATAATAGTGTTGCAGGATTCTGTAGAGAAAAACTACTTTTCGTCACTTTTTGCACTATATTTCTACTAGTGGATAACCATTGAAAAACTCTTCTTTCATTGAATTCCCCACACACTTCTTGCTATCAACTTAGCATTACAAAGCCTTTATATAGGCTTGAAGGAAACTGATAGAGAAACCAAATAGGTTGCTAATCAAGATGAGGACTCTTTGGCTCTCTCAATCTTAATGATACAACTCTACCATAACTCTAAATAAAGACAATAATTATATTGTGATGGTTACACTTCTTTCATAATGCTTATTAAGATAGTCGTGATTATAACACACTGATTTTAACCATAAATATTCCGTAAGATTTCAGCAATGATACTCCGTAGAACTTGATGATGTTGTCGAGTCATGCAGGCCCAGCCATTAGCCTGTGCAGGCTGTGCTATAGCACTGGGCCCCAAAGTTTTGGGGCCCAATTTTTTATCATTACTACTGCACAGAAAATTATAGAAAAAAACCACAACCCTTAAAATCACAAACTCAAATAGTATAGAAACCAAACATACACAAACATGCCTATTCTCTTTCTTTTAATCGTTTTCTCTTCTCCTACTTCCGGTCATTCACTCCGACCTCGTCAAAAATGAAAATGAGTTTACGTTGGCGAAGACATGAAAAAATGCTATTTTTGTCGCATCACCGTCCACCACAAGTTTACGACAACGTCGATACGGCAAAATGATGGCGGTGTGGCACTGTTGTGTAGTCGTTGTCTCATTGATAAGAGCTTTATTTGCATTTTTTTCTTTTATTGTATTGTATTAATGTTTTTTGAATGTTGAAGAAATAGCAGGAAATTAATTAGAATTTAGAAATCAAAAGTAGAGGAAAGTAGCAGATTTGAGATCTATTTATGCAGAAAATTATTTGTTTATTGAATAATTAGAAACACTATTGTTTTTGGTTTGTTGAATAATTACCAGATCAAAAGTATAGGAAATTAATTAGAAACTCTATTGTTGGTTGTTTGTTGATTAATATATTTCTCTTTTTGAGATAATTGCATAACTTAATAGACAATTGTTTCTTGATTTATTTATAGATGACAATGGTTTCTTATGTGATTGCTCTATTCATTCGGCAGGTTAACAATTGTCTCTTGTGAAATTGATGACTTAGTAGTTTAATCAATAGACACAAGAACTTATTTGTTTGAAAGTATATTTAATATGTTTGGTGAATGAATTTGAAAATATTCTCAAATAGACACAAAAACTTAGTTTCTTTTGGCTAAATTAATTCCGAATTTTTAATTTTGGTTACTAATTATCAATTATCTTTTATTTACTAATTTTTATTTTAAGCCAATTTTTAAAATTAGAACAGGGCCTCCAGTTTGATTGGGCCGGGCCCTGGAGTCATGTACCTAATTCAAAAGTTTGTTTGACAAATAGTTGTTGCCAACCCTTCCATTTGTTATAGTTTTACATCGCCTTTGAACCACTTGCAATTAGAGATGAATACAATTTTCATATAAAATTAATAGATAATTTGATTTGTTTCAGTGTCGGAACATTCCAATACCCTTTTAACTGCATCTTGCATTATAAAGTGGTTGGTACTTTAGCTTTTTCAAATAGAGAACACGATTTAAATTTCATAATTTTCATGATGAAATTTTTACTTCACCTACCTGTTGCAAATTCAGGATGATATGCATTGTTTCTACTGAGGAAAACGTCATGCAAATGTCGACCAACTTACATGTTTTTCAACACATTTGTTCTTATGACATATGTACTTGTGTTTAAGCAACAATAACGGTAATAGCCATATCTAAAAACATTCCATGCCCACAAACAAAGTTTAATAAGGCACAACTAAAAGAAAAAGGGCCAAGTTAATAGAGCTTTACAACCAAAATTAACTGGTACAAATCAATAGATATCTATTAAGTTTTAGGATTCAAAGGTAAAGAGCTTGTTGGATTAAAAATTTCCCTCCAAATCTTGATGTGACTAACTACAATTGATCATATTTCAACACTGTCACATGCAGTTCAGTGTATATCACCCATCATCATTGAATCTATTTACAACATAAATGATATCTTTGATAGGAAGTTTCCTATCAAAACTACTCCCTCCGTCCCACAATGAGTGACCCATTTGGAATAATATGATGTCCCAAAATGAGTGATCCATTTCAATTTCCAATACACTTTTTCCAATTTTACCCTCTAATTAATAAAAAGTTTACCATTTCCAATACATGATAAGGGTACTATAGTAAAAACAATATTCTCTCTCATACTTTTTTGCACTTTTCTTAATATGTGTGAAATGGTGTGCTGGGTCACTCATTGTGGGACGGAGGGAGTATAAAATTAAGGTTTCAACAATAAAATAGAAAGACATTAAAAATAAACTAAGATAATAGAGATAAAAAGATAATTTTGATTTCTTTCATAATTTTGCCGTTTGTCAATGAATACATATATAGTAGTAGAAGTGGATGGTAACTAAAGGCCCAATAACTAATTAAACTCCACCTCAATAATATTTCAAGGTCCTAAGAACATTCTAAAAATGCACTACAACTTAAATAAAAATAATATAAATTCTACTTCTAATTAATCATAATCCTTACTCTATCATTGCCAATCCTTTCAAAAAAGAACCTTGTCCTCAAGGTTGTAAAATAACACTTAAGATGCTAAATTGTTGTGGCTGCATTACTCTTTCCTGGATCCCACATAATGAAGAGAAAAACTCCACTAATGTAAATAAAACAGTAGTAGAAAACAAAAAGATCATCATAGCTTTTCATTGTGTTAGGGTGGTCAAGTCCGCAGATCTTAGAAATTTCCCCAACTTAGCTTGTTTTACCAACCAGCAAAAGCAGCTGCAAACGAACAAACATGTTCCAGAGCAAATAAATTGTAATTTCTTTATCCCCGTTAATAATATCTTCTGTTGGAATCATTTTTTCATCTTCATCAAGTAATGAGACCCCAACTAGTCTAAGATATTGTAGGGCAACACCACAGTTTACCAATTTTTTCTTACAGGTGTCAGAAGGAACTACAATTTTCTTGAGTATAGAAGAATTGTTTTGCAAGAGCTGAATAGCTCTACACAGTTTTAGCCTGTCTTGGAGATCGATGAAAAAATCTCTGACTCGGAAACCATACTCAACAAGAGGCCCCTATTGGTGAGAGACTTTGTAACCGAAAATAATTAAATGTGTCAAAAGATTGCCTTCTCCGTGTAATACATCAAAGGACAGAAATTCCTGAATCACTTTACTACTTGATTTAATCCAAAACTCTACTTTGACTAATAAAGGCGAACCACCTTCCAATCCATCATCCTTTTGAGATGTTTTTAGTCACCTTGGCTTTAGATGATTTCTTTCCATGAGAAGGTAGCAATTGATTTACTAGGATAATTGGTCTATTTGGATGGTTATAATTCAACACACTCATGACCTGGCCAATATCAGAACCCACTCCATATTTAACCATAACTTGATTTTTGCTAGGAATGAGATTTTGTTCTTCTTGGCATTTCAACTTCAATTGCTTCTTCATAGATAACTTCTCAGGCCTCTCTTCACTTTCCCTAGCAATACCTGTATATAGGTAATATATATCATCCAGGGCTTCAAGAATTTTATTACAACCTCTGATAAACACAAGAACACCACCCTTAAATGGGTCTAAACAGTCACCAACTAGGGAAAATCTAGTAGAAGGACAATTGGTTGTAGTTGTAACATTTGTCCAAATATCAGTATCAATATCAAGCATGTAAAGGTCACTGTATAAATTTTGGGCGTCTGTAAATTGGTCAGATGAACTCAGCTCCTTCCATATTAGAGCATCTGTGTCAAGGACCTGGACATCAGACAAATAATAATTGTGTGCATCTTCACCCCTATCATAATAATCTTGTTCTTCCATAATGAGCAAGTGTGACTATCACGAGTAGATGACAGTGTGCCGGAAGTTGTAGGACGCATAAAAAAAACGTCTTTGTATTAAGTATGTAAAGATCATTGTAGTAGATCTCATTGTTATTATCAGTAGATTTTCCACATCCATAAAAAATTCAGAGTTGTTTGCCAACAACAGCTGGGCTATGACCCTCACGTGCCTATGACCCTCACGTGCCTATGACCCTTGCCCTCTTATAATCGGAGAATCCCATGTTTGCAAAGAAGTGTTTAAAATATGCAAATCCTTGAGTGGATTAATTACATCAGTACCCCCAAACACAAAAAATTTATGACCAATAACACTGCAAGTATGACTATCCATAGCAGTAGGTGGAGAGCCTTTTTTTTCAGGTTGGCTCCATATCTGATTCACAGTGTCAAAGACATTAACTTGATTAGTTTGGCCGTTATCTTTTCCATAACCACCAAAGACATAGATATGTCTGCCACCATTAATGGAGTTACAGGTGTGACCCCATCTTTTGCCTGGCCCAGATAACACTTTTCCACCATCAATTGAGAGTGTATCTTGAACATCATACAAATGCTCACTACGCATATCATCAGTCTCAAAACTCGGAAAAGGAATTTCATTTCCATCAATTGAAGGATCAAGCATTTTCTGTTCTAAAGGATCAGCAAAACTTACCAGGTAAACATGAATTTTGTGTTCAGATGAAAGAGTAGTCTCGTTTCTCTCGGTAAGGATTTTCCTTCTAGGAGACTCAACGACCTTGAATGAAGCAGAGATCGCCGGAGACATGAAATTCTTGGACAATTTCGACGTAGCATCTGGTGACGATGACCGAATCTTTCCAGGTTTCAACACCTGATCTTTCACATGTTCCTGTTCATAATCAAAGCTTTTTCTCGAAAAATCTATGGGATTATTAGCAGGGGTGTGAGAGAAACTGGATCTAGGGTTTGTCATGAGGGAGGAAGGTTTGGATAATGGATTTTCGGTGAAGCTTCTTCTCATGTGATTATTGGATTCCGAACTTCTTCGATTAGGGTTAGAAGATTTAGTGTTGTGGTTGAAAGAAAGGGCTGGGATTTTCCTGTAGGTGGAGAGAGGGGTTATGGGTCAAATGGGCTTTTGAGATGTATATTTTAATCTTTTCTTAAAGCAAGGATGAGAGATTTGCAAACACTTCTCCCAATCTCTTCTAATACTATAGTGGTTTTGATATTTATGACTAATTGTGGAGGTGTTTGTTGATTGGAGTTGTTGGTGATAATTATTGTAGTGGTATGAATAATGAGATGTTGAATATGTTGAATATGGGTTAGGATTAGGTGTTTGTGGTGAATAATCATGATTTAGATACAAACTTGGTGATGATGATCTAACATGAGTGTAACAATATGTAAAAATTTCCCATGGAAAAGATGGAAATGAGGGATTGATAGGAGATGTAAGAGGGGGGTTCGTGGGATAGGTTGGAGGAATGCTCCATTAGTGAAATGAGGGTGTGAAGTTGGAATACTCCATGGGAGAGATTGTGTGCAAGAATGAAAGCACCAATTGATAGGAAGTTTCCTATTAAAACTATGAAATTAGGGTTTCAACAATTAAATAGAAAGACATTAAAAATAAACTAAGAAAATAGAAATAAAAAGATAACTTTGATTTCTTTGATAATTTTGCCCTCTCTTAATGAGTACAAATATAGTAGTAGAAGTGGATGGTAACTAAAGGCCCAATAACTAATTAAAGTCCCCCTCAATAATATTTCAAGGTCCTAAGAATATTCTAAAAATGCATAACAACTTAAATAACAATAATGTAAATTCTACTTCTAATTAATCATAATCCCTACTCTATCAACCTCTATAATTATATATAATGTATCATTCAGATAAAAAATAGATAATACATCGTATCGTGAAACAAGTGAAGAACTTATCAAATATGAAAAGAAGAAATAATAAAAATAAAACAAGTGAAGGAAATTGTGAAGAGAAGAAAGTCTCGACGAGTTAATAGATGAGTTGACACGGGAAGCTAATCTAGCGAGTTAGTTTCACCACTTTGAAGCACGAACTATAATACTTGTGACCTCACATCAGTATCCACCTCCGATCTCTATTTTCGAACTCTCATTACCACAAAATATATATTTGATAACACTATATCACTACGACCATCTAAATAACCATAGTAATAACTAATATTCGTTTGCCTTAATTTTTTAATATTTTATTAAAATATATTTTACTTGCTTCGATTTCCAGAACCAACAATTGTTTCTTGTTTTCGTTACAAGAAAGGATTGTCATTATACTATTATAAATATATTAAAATAAAATAAAAAAAAGACTTACCATCACGGTTAATACTAAAAACCATTTTGAATTGTACTTACATATTATCACAATTTATTTTAACAGTCATGATGATAAACTTTACTTATATATATATATATATATATATATATATATATATATATATATATATATATATATATATATATATATATATAAGTGAAATTATAAACCTTTCCCTCAGAAAATCCATCACTCTCTTAACAAAACTCTAACAACATTGTCTGTCACATTCATCGAACTCGTCCTCATTAGCATCTCTAAGCTTAAAGTTAATCATGTTCATCCACTTTCTCTTTCGCCTTCTTGTTCATAAGTCTTCTTCTTTTTTTCTCTAAACAAATCCCTATCATCTCTCTCTTCCAATCGAGCAAACTCGCCATGATCCTAGTTCATATTTGTTCAAACTAAAAGGTAATCTTCTCCATCATCTTTCTTACATTTTTCATATTTGTTCCATGTATGACACCAAGTCTTCTTAATTTTTTTTTCATTTGACATGATTTACTTCTCTTTTGGGTTATGTTTCCGTTTATGTTAAGATGTTGTTAATTTTAGTTTATGTTTTCAAAACAGGTTAACATTCTTTACGCTATTTATAACTCAAAATCTGGTTCAAGAGAACTCGTTCTATGGGTGTGGTTCATAAATGGTTTGTGTTGCAATGGAGAGCAATATAAGAAGTATGGTTCATATATTGTGGTATCAAGAAATGTTTAAAATTATGCCTAAATATGGGAGTTTGAAGTTGAAAAAACCTTAGCTATTGGAGAAAGTCCAATGCTTATTTACATGTGCTTTTGTAGTGAGATAATGATTAGGTTAGCCTCCTTGAGTCCCCAGCAGTGTCATGGTATGCTTAGTTTGCCTTGAAACCTTCTGAATTGTTCCACCTAAGTCAAGTTGCAAATGAAAAAATGAAAGTTGGGAGATAGTGATGGAGGTGTTACAGTTGGGAATCAATGCATACATTAGTTTGGTTATGATGTATTGGTGGTGTTTGAATGGAAATTTCAACAAAAACTTGCAAGGGATGCAAGATTCGAAGAAATGGATTTTTGAGCAACAATGGAGTTTTTTTAGAGAAATTCTTGGTAATATAAGGTGTGTTGAGGTCTTGAGCTTGGCTCTCTATTTATAGAGGTCCTTGGAAGATTTTGTGATTAGAAGAATTGATTTTGACCAAGGTTTCGTTCTGTTTTGAGTTTCAAGTTTGAAGTTTCACCAATGGCATGGTTTCAAAGCATAGCTTGAGCTTTTTAGGGTGGTTGAGGAGATTAGGGAGCAGTAGAAGAGTGAGATCAGAGATTAAGATGAACTGTAATCAAAGCATAATTTCTTTCACAAAGGCAACTTGTGATTAAAGAAACCTTTATGAAAATGGCAATGAAGCTTTATGTCAAAATGTTCCATTAGTGGCATGAATCTTTGGACAATGCTCAAACCAATTGTGTAATGCACTAAAAGTATGTGTAAAACTCACTTCTTGCTGAGATTTAAAAGTAACATAGGCATGTAATCAAAGATCTCATGGATTAGCATAGGTTTGGACATGGTTTGTGACCTTGAACTTGAACCTCAAAACAACTTCAACATGCCAACTTCATCTCTTTGAAACTTGGAGCTCAAGTCAGATAAATTCACGCTCTTGGACTTTTTGGAAAGAGACATAAAATACTAAAACTTTCATATTGATAAATTTCATTGAATCAACTTGGATCATGGATAAATCTGACAAAAAAAATGATATGTTGAGATTGTTTGATACTTAGAAAAAAATTTCTAAGTGTTTGGCAATTTTGACAACTTTGAAACCTTAACTTCAACACTTCATATCTTCCAATTTCCATGAGATTTTTGGATCATTCTTTCCACAATAATGAAGTATCAAATGTTATCTTTGAGTACATCCCTTGGGCTTGAAAAACTGTGGCTTGGATTGATAACAGATAAGTCATAAAGTCATGTACTAGGTAAGGTTAAAACACTTAGAAATTTTTCCAAGTATTTGAACTTTTCAACAACTTGAAATATCAACTTTGGCTATCAATTTTAAGCACTTTAAGAGTCATTTTGACCTCAAATGTTTTCATCACATTGAATTATGCCATGATATATGTCATAACCCAATTTTTGTCCTACGTATTTTGTTCGTTTGGACATACCACATTCATATTTCGCGTGCATTCATCGTTCAACTGTCGCATTTTTGCATATTTTAATTCGAGTTCCCATTTTGTCAGAATTTCATTTTAGACTCCATAGATTTTTGTTATCATCTTAAAAGAATGTCAAAAAAATATGTGTTTTAATTTTAGTTTAATTTTATTTATAAAAAAATATGTTTTAGATAATTTAGTTTATTTATTTTATTTAGGATTGGTATTATTTTTATTTTAGTTTAGATTAATCTTTTTATTTATTTATTATTAGTCAAAAAACATATATAACAAAGAGAGAGAGAGAGTTTTTTTAGTTTTTTTTTAGTTTAGGCCCAACTTGATTTCTTAGTTTAGGTCCATTTTACTTTTTTTTTTACACCAGCACAAAAAACAAAATAACCAAAAAAAAGTCTTCACTTTCTTCATGCACCATCACCATCATCTCAGGCCTGCATATGCAAACAAAACCTGCTATGCCAAAGAACGGTCCAAAAATCTGCTTCTTGCTGTCCATAATCTGTCCTAGAATTTCACTAATTAAGCATAACAAAAGGGAACAACTCAGTAAACCACGATTGTTCAAAAGAGCCTATCCCAATTTCCCCCCAAATTTCCCATGGTATACGGGTATGTTTGAATTGGCAGTGAACATAATTGATTCTACTAGAATTGAGTTTGGTAGAATTGATTGAGTTTACCAGAATTGGTTTATGTTTGGATACATTTATAGAAAGGTGAGTTGAACAATAAAAATTACCCAGAATCAATTCTGGAGATAGAAACTACAAATTCTAGCTTCTAGTAGAATCAATTCTGGATTCTGAATCAATTTTACTTTTGATAAAACAAACTCCTCAAAATCACCCAAAATCAATTCTACAAATCTATAATTGATTCTAGTTCTTCCAAAATCCAATCCAAACATGCTATACATCAGTTACCGCACAGAGAGGAGGACGGGCCTCCAAAATCACTTCTCTGCAATCACCAAAAAAACCTCTACTAAAAAAAAACCTTCCACAAAGACCTCATTCAACCCTTCACACCCACCATAACCTCTCAAGTTAACTTTCACAATCTGCAACCTCACTCAAACATTCAAACTTTACCAACAATCTCAAACCATACTTCACTCAGACTTTCAATATCCCTCATTAACCTCACCACAACCGATTCACACAAGAAATCTTTGCACAACAACGTACAAATCGAAGACGTACTTCTTTGTTTCTGTTTGTGCATTCGTAATATCTGAAATCATAATGAAATTGGGATTAGGGTATGTTGAGGACAAGGGTTCTTGATTATCTGATTCAATGTTGTTGTTTTGTTCTTCATGATGCAAATCGAGTTGAGAGGAACGAGAGCGAAATCGAGATTGATGGAGAGATTGAATCCAGCTTTAGGTTGTTAGTGTTGCTAAAGCGCAGAGCTAGGGAGCTGATAGCGGAGCGAGTGCGAGATGCGAGAGAGCGGTGAGATCAAGAGCTTTAGCTATTGTTGTTCTTTCGTTTAATCGTGAGAGATCGAGAGGTACGAACGGTTAGTGGAGAGAGGAATATGGTTAAGAGATTTTTTGAAAAAAAAATCCAAATAACCATGTTTAATAATTTATTTACACCAAAAACCATCTTTTCGGAAAAATTACCGGTATGACCAGGTTTCAGAGGTGGTCTCCACATAGGAGCCACCTCAGGTGGCGCCAACCACCAATTTCACACAACATATGCGCCACCCAGGGTGGCATCAATGTTGATTTTTTGCTTATTAGCCACCTAGGGTGGCGCCTACTCCCATGTTCTTTTTTTTTTTTTTTTTCTTGTTTATATACTATTTTTTTTAATTTTATTTATTTATTAATAAAATGGATTTTAACATAAATAAATAAATTATATTATGTTTTTTTTATTTATTAATAAAATTGTTTTAACAATTAAATAAATAATGAAACACCACATGTCATTCATTCCAAACATTACAAATACAAGAAATGCAGAAACAACATTACAAATACGGTCATACAGTTCAAACATTACAAATACGGTAAAAAAAAGAAAATTTATAAAACATGGATATTATGCTATTCACGACCCCTCCGACCACGACCCCTCCGACCCGGAGCCGGACCATGACCCCTCTCACCGCCAGTTCCGCAATCTGGAACTGTTCGATTCCGGTTGGAAGGTTCCACTGTCAACAGGTAACACTGTCAACTTTTTCTATTTAAGTAAATTTGATAGTATTAGCAAGATTAGGAAATATAGTTGGGGGTCCGCCGTTTTGGCGATGTTATACCAGTCTCATTGTAAGAACGCGGTTGCCGAGAAGTGCACCTTCTATGGATGTGCGTTCCTCCTACAAGTATGGGGTTGGTGGAGAATGCCGACGCTGTCCCCTGTAGGCAGGAACAACTACACGTTCCCTTATGCAACAAGGTACGTCTTTTTCTCTTTTTCAACGCTATTCCTTGAACGCTAACTCTCTTTTACATAAAAATCTGAAATAACATTTTTGCTCTTTTTTCTTAGGTTCTGTGGTCCTAAATTGGATTACAGTAAGAATCCGAGGGGGAGTGTTGTTTTGTATCGGGACCTAATTGATCACCTCCGAGCTGAAGATGTATTACCCCTAAACTTTTATATGATCATATAGATGTATTACAATTCATCATGTTTTTTTAATAATATGTTATTTTTTCTCCTAAGCAGTTTAATTGGAGACCATACTTGTTGCTGGACCATGAGCCAAACGAGAGTGACCGGGAAGTTTGGACTGCAGTAGTACCGATAATAAGGTTCAACATCGTGGAGATGCACCAATCTGACCGTGTGAGACTGCAGTTTGGCATGCATCAACCGATCCCGGATCCCCCCACTGATTTGGGTCGCTGGCATATTAAAAGAGTTAACAATCAATGGGACCACGCAGATTATCGTACATTCGCACCTGAATTTTGTGAGATGTGGAAGCAGCGTCGCAGCCGTCTGCTACAATTCCCTGTTGCCCAACTCCCCATGTTTCCAACCGCGGGATACCTTGCTTGGTATAGAACAGTCACAACCCCCGATATGTATGTGTCAGACCCCTACTACCTACACGACCCCCGCCAACAACAACACGCACAACAACCACCCCAACAATACGCACAACAACCACCCCAACAACGCCAACAACGCCAACAACGCCGACAACGCCAAACATCCGAACAACCTGACCATGAGGAATATCAAACAACACCAACAACGCCCTACCAAAGTCAACCCTTCCAACAACAATCATGGGGCTTCACCCAACAACTCCGTGACGCCGACCCCTCCACTAGGCTACCCGTCCAACAACAATCGTGGGGCTTCACCCAACAACACTATGACGCCGGCCCCTCCTCCTCCACTAGGCAACCCATCCAGCAACAATCATGGGCCTTCACCCAACAACACGGAGACGCCGGCCCCTCCAACTACAATAGGCAACCCAGCCCCGACATGGGTTCAGATGACGATTACGACCCAAACGAGCAAATGACCACTCAATCGTCACAGTACCAACAACATGGATACCCCACACCCCAATTTCCACAACACCAACAATATGGGTACACCACACCCTAACAAACAATGCCATTTTTTCAAGGTCAATCAAGCGCTGGGTTTTACCGACCATGTGACGCAACTCCACCGCCAAGACAAATCTTTGAGGGCATGGGGACCCGACTATTTGACAGCAACATACAAGAATACATGTCCAATGAGCGCATGGAGGGGCTAATCCGAGGACCACCTACCCAGACACAACAAGAACAACCAAGGAATAGGGGGGGTCGTGGAGAAGTGGCTCGTCGAGAACCTTCCAACCGGAATCGAACAGTTCCAGATTGCGGAACTGGCGGTGAGAGGGGTCATGGTCCGGCTCCGGGTCGGAGGGGTCGTGAATAGCATAATATCCATGTTTTATAAATTTTCTTTTTTTTTTACCGTATTTGTAATGTTTGAACTGTATGACCGTATTTGTAATGTTGTTTCTGCATTTCTTGTATTTGTAATGTTTGGAATGAATGACATGTGGTGTTTCATTATTTATTTAATTGTTAAAACAATTTTATTAATAAATAAAAAAAACATAATATAATTTATTTATTTATGTTAAAATCCATTTTATTAATAAATAAAAAAAATAAAAAAAAATAGTATATAAACAAGAAAAAAAAACAAAAAGAAAAACAAAAAAAAAAGAACATGGGAGTAGGCGCCACCCTAGGTGGCTAATAAGCAAAAAATCAACATTGATGCCACCCTGGGTGGCGCATATGTTGTGTGAAATTGGTGGTTGGCGCCACCTGAGGTGGCTCCTATGTAGAGACCACCTCTGAAACCTGGTCATACCGGTAATTTTTCTGAAAAGATGGTTTTTGGTGTAAATAAATTATTAAACATGGTTATTTGGATTTTTTTTTTTCAGATTTTTTTGTTAGTCTCTTTTATTTTAATTTTATTTCTCATAAAAACATTAATTGAAAATTGAATTGGTGAGAGAAGCAACAAGTATGAGACGACTGGTTCCATTTTTAGGGTTTTGTTTGTTCAATCCTCTCTCATTTCCAAGGGTGCTGGCCGAAATGGCCTAGTTCCAGGCCCAGCGGATCATTCTTTGATCACAACCCCCATCCGAAGCCCATTTCTTTTTTATGGTTTAATTTCTCATTTATTTGATATTTTATGATTAATTGCATTTTTCCTTTTTTCATAAATGATAAATAATTATGCTAGCCTTTAAAATTAGCAAGAGATTTAGGTTTTTCTTCATAAAAAAAATATCAAAAAGATATGTTTGTTTTTAGATGTATGTTAGGATTTTAATTCTCTTATGCATGAAAATATTTATAAAAAAAAATCAAAAAGTTATTTTTAGTTTCAAATTAACTACTTTTTTAGGATTGACTTTGATTTTCTTTTGTCACTTAATTTGCTTATGTTATCTTGTGTGTGAATGCTTGATTCAAACATTAAGTCGATTTCACAATTTAATCCAACGAATCCTTTTTTATAATAAAAAATACTTTAAACAATCGAATCGAGTTTGATTTTTTATGGATGGAGAAGGGTTTGTTACTTGTACAAATTGTTCCAAAATATTTAGGCGATGACCGTTAAGCCTTTGTTTGGATGTTTGGATTCCATTAAAGACTCTTTAAAATTTGATTTGTTCACCTTTTACCAAACGCTTTTTTAATCAAATCGAGTTTTTGAGTTTTAATGGGTGAAGAAGGGTTTGTACGTACTTGTACAAATTGTTCTAAAACATTTAAGCGATGGCCGTTAAGTCTTTGTTTGGATGTTTAAACTCCATTAAAGACTTCTTAAAACTCAGTTTAGTTTACCTTTTTTTTTACAAAAACGCTTTCTTTTAACAATCGAATCAAATTTAGTCTATAATGGATAATGAAGAAGGGTTCGTACGTACTTGTACAAGTTGTTCTTTAAGCATTTAGGCGATGACCGTTAAGCCATTGTTTGAGTGCGAGGACTCCATTAAAGACTACTTAAAATTCAATTTAGCTAACCTTTTTACAAAACGCTTTCTTTTAATCGAATTGAGTTTAGTCTATGATGGACGAATCAAAAGGGGTTTATACATACTTGTACAAGTTTCTCTTTCAAGCATTTAGGCGATGGCCGTTAAGCTTTTGTTTAATCCAATTAAAGATCTTTCAAACTCAATTCATCTCGCCTTTTACAAAACAATTTCGATTCACTAAATCACATCTTTCTCTTGCCCTAGTGAAAATCTTTTCCATCACCCAAGAGGGGTTTGTACGTACTTGTGCAAGTTGCTCTTTAAAACATTTAGGCGATAACCGTTAAGCCTTTGTTTGAATGTTTGGTTTCTCTTAATAAACAATTTCAAATTCATTCACACCTTTTGTCATCTTGACTTTTCATTTCAAACTCCTTTTCATAAACGAGACACTTAGTCATTTTCAAATGCAATTATACTTCCACATATGAAGATCGAATGTTTTTCACTCGAATGTGTTAGAACAAGATTGAGAATCTATGTTCAGAATATGGTTTTGATGATAACGAACATATATTTTGTGAGTAACAATTTTATTACTAATGGTTTCATTGAGTATGCAGATATTATGCTATAAATCTTATACAGGATTCATCAGAAGAAGAGTACAACAAATACATCTGAAACATTCAGAAGATTGACGAAGCTAAACATCACGGATCAGAAGTTCAGAGTAATAATATGTCAAGCAAGCATAAGAGAAGCAAAAATCAGAAATAAGACCATTCAGAAGTACAAGCAATATAAAATTCTACATACAACAGTCTCAATCAGAAAGTACATCAGAAGTTGCAAGAAAATAAACAAGAAAGATCAACTTCAAGAAGCTTTGCAAACATCAGAAGATCACGCAAGTATGAAGATCAGAAGTTCTGAAGCCACAAGTTCTGAGAGGTCACACAAATGAAGAATCTACAGCTCAGCATACATATTAAATTAAATACAAAGAGCTTAGAATCTAAGGGAGAGCCGTTAGGAACATTATCACATGCAAAACAGTTGCAACGATTTAAAAGGAACAACTCCCAAGGTGAAAAGAAGAAGCAACCCACATGCAGTGCATTGGAAAGACAAGCTTAACCAAAAGAAACATGCCATTCACTATAATCATCAAGCTAAGGATAAGGCTCTGCCAAAGAACAACACTTGTCACAAAAGGTTCAATCTAGACGAAGCATTTAAAGCAATATTCAAACAAATCTCAACGGCTAGATACAAAAGGTAACATACCAAGCTCTATAAATAAACCAAGCTTCAAAATGTGAAGGCATGCATTCTAGTATGTGTTTGGGTATGCATCTGAAGTATGCATCCAGAATGAACATTAAAGCATGAATCAAGGATGTTGATATACATACATCAGCCTATCAATAAGGAGAGCTCAAGAGCAGACAAGAAGATCCTGATAATAAGCAGTATGCTCCATTGGAGAACTGAGCTAATCATCAACAAGAAGAAGATACGCAAAGAAGAAAGATCAAACAAATGAAAGTATCATCTGCTTTTAAAGAGCAAATTTATCTACATCCAAAAGTTGATGATGAAGACTGAATCAGAGAAATAGAAAGTAAAATCCAATACTCTGATATCAGAAGTAGAAAGAAGAAGTCTATTCACAAGAAGCAACCAAACACAGAGCTGTTGCTCCTTATATGCTTATTCTGATGAATAGAAGATGGTCTTACAAGAAGGAGTTAATTTCAAATAGAAAGGCTTTAATCTCCGTTCTTGATGAGAAACAACAGAAATCAAAGAAGCAATTAACGTAAGAGCAGATGCTCTAACTTGCTTAATGAAGACTTGAAGACGAAGATCGAGTTGAAGAAGTAATTAATACATGGAGCTGATGCTCATACTCCGCTTATCAACAAGAAGCAAAGATCTCGTCAGAAGATACAAACAAGAAGACTTCAAAGATCATACATCCACTTTAAGTGAGTAGTTGTCTTATATCAATGGTTTGTAATGTATAATATATGCTTATCTAGAAGCACAACATTAAGTCCAATCTAAATTGGCAAAGACTCCTTAAGCTGCCGAGTCAGGGTGGTAAGACTTAAGAAGACAATGGTTGCGGTCATTGTTGTTAGAACATGAAATATTCTGATAATATTTTCTAGTTTTGATGATAACATTAGAAATGAATTTTGTATAAGAAAATGTGGTACTCTAATAAGTTACTTTTTCCATTTCAGGAAAAGTGTAAAAGAGTATGCAATATCCTATCTTTCAGAAGCTCTGACCCAGATGTTCTGGATGGCTACATCAGAACATGGTCTTGAAGATATCAGAGCATGGTCTTGAAGTTATCAAATCATGATTATTAGAAGCAAGCTCTGAAGCGCTGAAGTTCCATAGTCTGAAGCACTGAAGTTCTAACGCTCTAAGGAACTTCCATAGTCTGAAGCGCTGAAGTTCTAACTTGCATTAAACACTGGAAACTTTAATGAACAAAGCAAATCACAAAGTCTGATTCCAGAACAGAAGCAAATGATGAAAAGCTAGAAAGGCTAGTCTGTGTGTCTGAAAAAAGGAACATTAGAAGTATGGCTACAAAAGGCAAAGTCAGAAAAAGCAGTTGAAACAAGGCTAGAGGTAGTTGACAAAAGCATGTAACATTAAATGCAGCATTGTACTGTTTACGCAAAGCATTAAATGCAGAACTGTTCAACGGTCACATTCTCACGCCTATAAAAGGAACATATCAGCCAAAGAAAAAGGCTAGAGCTTACGTCACAACTACAACACACTCTGAATCTTTCTCACGCAAAAAGCTCTTGAACAAAGCAATCAATCTTCATCTTCAAGCTCACATACTTTTGTATATTTTTTAGTGAGTTCTAGATTTTAAACCTAAGAGAAAAAATCACTTAGTGATTACAACTTTTTTAGAAGCATCATTAATCTGTGTATTTGATTATATCTTTGTAAACCAAAATTCCTTGAGTGATCAAGTTGTGATATGTAGACTCAAGAAGACTTAGAGGTTGACCTAAGTGGAGAACCATTGTAATCAGTTTTTTGATTAGTGGATTAAATCCTCAGTGGAGGTAAATCACCTGTGAGGGTGGACTGGAGGTAGTTTGAGTTCAAACGAACCAGGATAAAAATAATTGTGTTCATTATTTTTATTTGTCAAAAAGAAACAACCCTTATTCAACCCCCTCTTTCTAAGTGTTTTTCACTCCTTCAATTGGCATCAGAGCACCTTGGTTCTAGGTGCAAACACTTAACAGTGTTAGACAAAAGATTCAGGAGAAAAACACGCAAATGGCAACTCCAGTACCACCTCCTACTGAACAAAATAACAATGGTAGTAATAGCTTCAATGGATACAACAGACCATCAGTCTTTGATGGTGAAAATTTTGAATATTGGAAAGATAGGCTAGAGAGCTACTTTCTATGTCAAGATGGTGACCTATGGGACTTGGTGTTGGATGGTTACAAACATCCAGAAACTGGTGGAGTCAAAATCAGTGACAAGCTATGAGTGATGCACAAAAGAAAGATTTCAAAAATCATCATAAAGCAAGAACCATATTGTTAAATGCTATATCTCATGCTGAGTATGAGAAGATAACTAACAGGGAAACAACCCATGATATTTTTGAATCTTTGAAAATGACTCATGAAGGGAATGCTCAAGTCAAGGAGACCAAAGCTCTGGCTCTCATCCAAAAGTATGAAGCTTTCAAGATGGAAGATGATGAAAATATTGAAGCAATGTTTTCTAGATTCCAGACTCTGACAGCTGGACTGAGAGTTCTAGACAAAGGTTACACTAAAGATGACCATGTCAAGAAGATAATCAGAAGCTTGCACAGAAGATGGGGACCAATGGTTACAACTTTCAAGATAGCCAAGAATCTGAACAAGGTATCCCTTGAAGAGCTCATAAGCGCTCTAAGAAGTCATGAAATTGAACTGGACGCAAATGAACCTCAAAGGAAAGGTAAATCTATTGCTTTAAAATCTAATAATAAAAACTGTACTAATGCTTTTCAGGCAAAAGAAGAAATATCTGACGACTCAAAGTCTAAAGAAGAAGATGAGTTATCTCTTATTTCTAGAAGAGTCAGTCAACTCTGGAAAAACAAGCAAAGAAGATTTAAAATCTTCAAGAAACCTGAAAAGGGAGAATCTTCTGGACCCAGAAGATTTGGAAAGAAAGGCATAGTCTATTATGAATGCAAAGAACCAGGACACTTCAAGAATGAATGTCCTAAGCTTCAGAGAGAAAAGTCTAGAAAAAGATTTGAGAAGAAGAAAGGTATGATGGCTACTTGGGATGACTCAGATTCATCTGATCAAGAGTCTGACTCTGAAGATGAGCAAGCAAATATAGCATTCATGGCAACTGTAGATGGTGAAGAAGAATTTTCCTCTGACTCAGATTCTGAAGAGGTATTTTCTGATCTAACTAGAGAAGAACTTGTTTCTAGTCTCTCATAACTTCTTGAAATTAAAAGTAAACTTAGTATCAAATACAAAAGTCTCAAAAAGGATTTTGCATCTGAAACTAAGAAACTTGAGATATAAAATTCTGGACTCAAAGAATAAGTTTTAAAATTAACAAAAGATGTTGAAACTCTAAAAACATCTTCTAGTCCAGATACTTCTATTCCAAGCATTAACAATATTCTTAAGGAATATGATTTGAGTTTCAAGAAGTTTCTATCTAGAAGTATAGGTAGAAGCCAGATGGCCTCTATGATATATGGTGTAAGTGGAAAAAATAGAACAGGTAAAGGATATGAGGGAAATGTTCCATATAAACTGGAACTTGTTGACAAGATGATTATTGAATACAAACCTTTGTATAAACAATTTGAGTATGGACATTCACATGACATTAAATACAAATCACATCCTAGGAATTTCCATGTCACACACACCAAGAAATACTCTGTTGCTCATTCTGATACTTCTTATGCTAAATTTCAGTTCAATCAGAACATGAGGAAAACTAACCCCAAAGGACCCAAGAGAATGTGGGTACCTAAGGATTAAATAATTCATGTTGCAGATCTCCTTAACAACACAAAGGACAAACATGTCATGGTACATGGATTCTGGATGCTCATGACACATGACGGGAAAACGGTCTATGTTCCAAAGTCTGGAAGTTAGATCTGGAGGTGACGTAAAGTTTGGAGGGAACCAGAAGGGCAAAATCATAGGCTCTAGAAGCATTGGTATTGGTAACTCTCCCTCTATAACTAATGTTCTGCTAGTTGATGGATTAGCTCATAATTTATTGTCGATAAGTTAATTAAGTGACAATGGTTATGACACAATCTTTAATCAAAAGTCTTGTAAAGCTGTTAGTCAAAAGGATGGCTCAATCCTATTTACAGGCAAAAGAAAGAACAACATTTATAAGATTGACCTTTCTGATCTTAAAAACCAACAGGTTACTTGCCTTCTTTCTGTTAAAGAAGAGCAGTGGGTCTGGCATAGAAGATTGGGTCATGTAAGCATGAGAAAAATCTCTCAGATTAACAAACTCAATCTAGTCAGAGGTCTCCCTTGTAACACCCTTCTAAACCCCGCGACAATTTATAAAATAATCAGAGTAAAAACATATAATCAAGGGTGCCACAATTAATTTAAACCAAACATGTGTCAATTGTCATGCCTTATTAGAAGCGACTCATTAATTAAACCACATCATGTTTAACACAGCGAAAAGTATACATCACCAAATTAAAGTAATGGAATGAAACCAAAACCACCAAAACATAAGTACACAACTCAAACTCTAACTAAATCGTTCCCCAGTGTTACACTATCAGAGCATGACTGACACGACATCGAACTACTGGATGAGCTCTATAAGCTATCCTCACCAATCAATAGGCCACTACTCCTCAATCTGAAAATATCAACATGTAAGGGTGAGTCTCATTCGAAATTAATAAGTATTATACATTCATCGGCAGCAAAACATCATACAATTATTATTCACCCAATTATAACATGTATTTCAGATACACAACAGTTAATCAAACACACAACATTATAACATTGGATAACCTTCCATTCATGTTATAATCAATCATACACCTAATGCAATGCAACTATATGCATGTGGTACCAATCATGGGATTAACCCATCTCATCGATCCACCATCATCAAGGATACGACTACCTCCACTCACTAATTCCATACAATGGGAATTAGCTACCACTATTCCATCTCCATCGGGATACAGCCACCATTATGATTTATGAATGAATGCACACATATCACATACTTACTACATCACTGATCCGATGAGCAACATCGTCTCACATAACTCAAGATAGTTAACACCAACAAGTATGTACATGTATCATGCATCATTCAAAGCAAATCAATCATCATCATACGATCAAAACAATCACCACATGATCACGTTATACACACATTATCAACATTATAATCATGTTGTTACAACATCACCACTAAATCAAAATGAACAAGGTCATCACCAATAACTCACCAAAAGCAACATCGAACGATATATTCAGTTTCAACACCATCCACAATTATATCACACTTAATCATATCAACATGTATTCAATTCTAGCATCATCATTATTAAATCCACATCTCGATACATACACATTTAAATGATCATTATCAACAAGGCACATTCAAATAGTATATATATTCATCCCAACATATCATGGATATCACATCACTTAACACATCTATGAATATTAGTCACAATGAATTCAAAGTGGTTACATCACCATAACAACACATTGTTACATTCACACATATATGTACACAATGCTACAATCCATCAATTAAATTAAATAAACATTTAAAATAAAATAGGGCCAGTGCCCATTTCACCAATTCATCATATAAAGCTTTAAATCAGCTTCGCAACACTCAAAATAGATGTACGTTTTGAAAGTAATGACTTTTATAAAATATTTTATTTTTCAAAAACGAACAGTGGTAACCGGTTACCCAAACCCCAGTAACCGGTTACTGCATCCCAAGTAACCCAGAATTCTGTTTTTAATAGGGGTAATCGGTTACTGCCATTTCAGTAACCGATTACTGCCTCCCAAACAGTTTGGTAACCGGTTACCCAAACCCCAGTAACTGGTTACTTCGTACCAGTAGCCCCAAAATCCATTTTTTGACAACAATTCAACTTCTCTACCAATCCAATTTCGTACCATTATGATAATACACCAAAACAACACCAATTTACATGTTATAACACCATTCTAACATGCTTCAAACATCAATCAACAACAGACATGAACATTATCATCCAAATTCATCAAATTCACATAAAAGTTATAAGATTACTCAAAACCTAACAACCCCAAAAACCCAACACATGCAATTGAATCAAACAACAATTCTAATCCATTCTACTACCCTTGATTGCATAATAATCACTAACCCGGAGAGTCCCCCCTTACCTTTGATCGGAGCTTTTGAAGGTTCTCTTCTTCCTCTTCTTCTCCTCTTTCATGTATCTTTCTCTTCTCTTCTCTGGAACTTTGATCGTACAAAATGAATCCCTCTTTCCTCTTTTATATTTTCCAACTTCCTTATTATTTTATGAAAATAACATTATAATTAGTAAAGGGCTTTACTAACATAACACCCCCTTCCTACAAACATCACACGTGGCCCAATAGCTCTATTTCTCAATTTAGTCCAATTAAATCCAATAAAATGCCGAATAATCCAAATAATTAATTTAAATTCTAATTAATTTAAGAAATGGAAAATATGGGGCGTTACATCCCTAATCTGAAATATAAATCAGATGCTCTTTGTGAAGCATGTCAGAAAGGGAAGTTTTCAAAATCTGCTTTTAAATCTAAAAATGTTGTTTCTTCTTCAAGGCCATTAGAACTTTTGCATATTGATCTGTTTGGTCCAGTCAAAACAACATCAATCAGAAGCAAGAAATATGGATTGGTCATTGTAGATGATTACAACAGATGGACATGGATAAAGTTCTTAAAACACAAGGATGAGTCACATTCTGTATTCTTTGATTTCTGCAAACAGATTCAATCTGAAAAAGAGTGTAAAATCATAAAAGTCAGAAGTGATCATGGTGGTGAATTTGACAACAGATTCTTTGAAATTTATTTCAAAGAAAATTGTATTGCCTATGATTTATCTTGTCCTAGAACTCCACAACAAAATGGAGTTGTAGAACGAAAGAATATGACTCTTCAATAAATGGCCAGAACCATGATCAATGAGACTAATATGGCTAAACATTTCTGGGCAGAAGCAATTCACGCATCATGTTATATTCAGAATAGAATCTCCATAAGACCTATTCTAAATAAGACTCCTTATGAATTGTGGAAGAACAGAAAACCCAACATTTCATATTTCCATCCTTTTGGATGTATTTGTTATATTCTGAATACTGAGGATCATCTGAACAAGTTTGATTCCAAAGCTCAAAAGTGTTTTCTTCTTGGATATTCTGAACGCTCTAAGGGCTACAGAGTATACAATACTGAAACTCTGATAGTTAAGGAATCAATCAATGTCAGATTTGATGATAAGCTTGGCATTGAAAAGCCAAAGCAGAATGAGAATTTTGCAGATTTAGACATCTCTGATCCAGATCATGAAGAGCCCAGAGGAAAGGATGATTCTGAAGATAAAGTTGCTGCTTCTTTAGAGAATCTCAGAATATCTGAAGAACCAACAGTCAGAAGATCTTCAAGAATCAACTCAGCTCATCCAGAGGATGTCATTATTGGAAACAAAGATGATCTCATCAGAACAAGATCATTTCTAAAAAACAACGCAGAGTCTCTATTTGGATTAGTGTCTTTGATTGAGCTAACATCTGTTGGTGAAGCTCTGGAAGATGCTGATTGGATTATTGCTATGCAAGAAGAGCTAAATCAGCTTACAAGAAATGATATGTGGTATCTGGTTCCAAGACCTAAAGGATTTAATGTTATTGGAACAAAGTGGGTTTTCAGAAACAAGCTAAATGAAAAAGGTGAAGTAGTCAGAAACAAGGCCAGACTGGTTGCTCAAGGTTATAGTCAACAAGAAGGTATTGATTATAATGAAACTTTTGCACCAGTTGCCAGTTTAGAGTCTATAAGATTATTAATTTCATTTGTCACTCAGAATAACATCACTCTGTATCAGATGGATGTTAAGCGTGCATTTTCAAATGGTTATATAGATGAAGAAGTTTATGTTCATCAACCTCCTAGTTTTGAAGACTCTAAGTCTCTATAACATGTTTTCAAACTTAAGAAATCATTATATGGTCTGAAGCAAGCTCCCAGAGCTTGGTATGAAAGATTAAGTTCTCTCCTTCTAGATAATGGTTTCACAAGAGGAAAAGTAGACACAACTCTCTTCTGTAAAACATTTAAAAAGGATATTTTAATTTTCCAAATTTATGTTGATGATATTATATTTGGAACATCTAATGCCTCTTTTGGAAAGGATTTTGCTAAGTCTATGCAGGAAGAGTTTGAAATGAGCATGATGGGAGAGCTAAAATACTTTTTAGGCATTCAGATAAACCAAACCTCTGAAGGAACTTACATACATCAGACGAAGTATGTCAAGGAACTTCTGAAGAAGTTTGAATTATCAGATTGTAAGGAAGCAAAAACTCCAATGCACCCAACATGCATTTTAGGTTAGGATGAGGTAAGTAAGAAAGTAGATCAGAAGATCTACAGAGGTATGATATGATCTCTTCTCTATCTGACTACTTCTAGGCCTGACATCTTATTTAGTGTCTGTGTTGTGTGCTAGATTCCAATCAGATCCTAGAGAATCTCAATTAACTGCTGTTAAGAGAATTCTTAGGTATGTGAAAGGTACTACTAATGTTGGGTTGTCTTACATAAGATCTGAAGAATTCAACTTAGTAGGTTATTGTGATGCTGATTACGTTGGAGATAGAGTTGAAAGGAAAAGTACTTCTGGAAGCTGTCAGTTTCTGGGAAGAAATCTGATCTCCTGGTACAGCAAGAAACAAGCCACAATTGCATTATCTACAACTGAAGCAGAATATGTAGCTGCTGCTGGATGTAGTACACAGATGCTCTGGATGAAAAGTCAGCTAGAAGACTATCAGATATATGAGAGTAACATTCTTATATTCTGTGATAATACTTCTGCTATTTTTCTTTCTAAAAATCCTATTTTACATTCTAAAGCTAAGCATATAGAGATTAAGCATAATTTTATTAGCGACTATATTCAGAAGGGTGTTCTTTCTTTAAACTTTGTAGATATAGACCATCAATGAGCTGATATCTTTACAAAACCCCTTGCTGAAGATAGATTTAAGTTCATTCTGAAGAATATTGGTATGGATTTATGTCCAGAATGAAGTGCTTGTGAAGCTCTGATATGTTTTAGTCTGAAAAACATGTTTTTATTTATTTTGTCTTATTATCAGATATTCTGGTTATGTTTGTTCATAAGGACACTCTGAAATTGTTATCACTAACGTTTCATGTGCCTAGTATGACTCATAACTTCTGTTAAAGCAAAACAACTGTCACCAGTTACCCCAAGATGATGACCACGTGTTCATCTAATCTGAAGGGACAAGCACGCGTGCAGTTGATGAGACGCCGCCTTAGGTAACTGTGCAAAATCTTTTCAAATCTTACGTTACTCCCCATTAACGTCATTCATCATTAATGCATATTCTGTAACCATTTCTCATTCATAATTCTATTGCATTTTCTTTCAAATCCATCTCTTTATATTCTTGTTTCAATTTCATTTTCCCTCTTTTCATTCTCTCCTTCTTCGTTTATGCATTTTCATCGTCTCTTTCTTCTCTATCAAAACCCTAAACCTAAAAGACATCTCAGTTCTTCCTCTTCAATGGCTTCCTCATCATCAGTGCAACCAACTCCTTCTCAGCAACAACAACACCAACAACAACCACCAAAGTTCACTCCTCCTGTAAGAACATGTCCCATTCCAACTGCAGAACTGGAAGTTCTATGTGAACTTATGGTAGATTTTGACAACCTTAGAGAACATGATTTCAATTTGAAAGCAAACATGATGCTTCAAGGCTGGAATAACTTCTTTGACCGTCTCATTGGGCCTGTCTACCCAGATTTGGTGAAAGAGTTTTGGATTCATGCAACTCTCACTCCTAAAGCTATTATCTCCTTCGTTTTAGGTCAAGAAATCTCCATCACAGAAAACGTAATAAGGAAGTTGCTAGATCTTAAAGGTTTGGGTGGTGTGACTGGAGCAGTTGCTGGTAGAATTGACTGGGATGCAGTATACTCTGAAGCATTTACGACAGGGCAAGGTTCAACCAACACCAAGGATCTGAAAGCCCCCTACAGAATTTGGGCTAAGATTCTTCTGGGGTGTATTCATCATAGAAAAAGGCTACAGTTTCTCCAACCTACATCAACCAGGATCAACAGTACATTCTGTACTGCATAGGCAAGGGTCAGAGGATTGATTTACCTCATTTTCTATTCATGCATATGTGGAATCATGTGAAGGATTCTCGAAAACAAGTGAAGCTGAAAAATTAGAAGATCAAGAGGAACATCATCCCTCTGGGAAGGATCATCTCAGATATTCTGACAGAATATAGAATGATAGATTCTCTGATAGATGCTGGAGCAGTTCAAGATCTGGCAGCTACATGTGAGATTACTCTGACTGCTCACACTCTGAAGAAGATGAAGCTAATTAACAGTGTTACCTCTCCGCCCAGAGTGGTAAACGAAATTATGACCAGAAGAACTCCTGTTGATGACTTCCAGATGTTCTTCAAGGAGGAGCATCCCAAAGTCATTCTCTTCTATCTGGAGTCTTGCTTGAAGGATAATATAGAGTTTGATCCAGCATAGTTGCACAATAGAACTCTTCCTTCTCTGGATGTTCAGAAATCTCCCAAGAAGAGAAAGACAACAGGAGAAGGTCCTTCCACAAAGACTAAGAAGAAGAAGAAAACTTTAGGTATTTCTATTTCTAATTATGTACCAGTTAATATTTCTGAAACTGTATCAACAGACAACCCAGAATCCCTGAAAATGCTCAGATCATCTGAATCTATTAGACAACTGATAGATGATATAGAATCAATAGATGACTTTATTCTAGAATCTTAACCTGTACCTGATCTTCCTCCAAAACAAAAACAATCTTCTAAATTTTTATCATCTACCTCCACCTCTTCCAAAGGAAAACAACCTGCTCAACCTTCTGAACCAATCATTCTGAACCCTCCACCTCTAAATGTCATATTCCGAACCATACCTTCTGAAAACATTTTCTCCACTTCAAAACCTCCATCCTCTGAACCTCAATCTTCTGCACCCCAACCACAACCAACATCTCAAACACCTGAAACTCAACCAGCAATAGACATTCCTGTCTTATGTGATTTTTCTGACCCATCCTCTCCATCATCCTCTGATTCTCTCATTCACAACCCTCGCAACCCAACACCTTCATCTGATCTAGCAGTCGTATTAGACTCTGATCATGAAGAAGAATCCTCACCCATCTCAACCACTCCTCTTCTCCTTCCTGATAGACCTTCTGCACCTTACCTTATTTCCAACCCCCAAGAGCCCATTACCATTATTAGACCCAACTCAACCCCACCCTTTGTTGATACACGTTTTTAGTTGTTTAACTACAGGGTACAGAATTGGGTGGAAAATCTGAAGGCTGCCTATGATCATAAGCTAGATCATGTGGCTGTTGGAAAGCTCTGGAACGCTTTCTCCAAGGATCTTCTAGCTGATGTTGTGGATCTTCAGAATGTCTATGTTTCTGAAGCTCCTGCTCCTGCTGGCTTGGCTCTGGATTTTGGCAATTCGAAGGAACTTCAGAATATCTGGAATTAGAAGACCGTGCAGGTAGAATCCTCTGAAGCTGATGAGATGGATTTTGAATCTGATGAGATGGAGATCGATCAGCCTCGGCCTATGGTGGTGTGGAAACCAAAACAATCTCTTTTTTCTCCTAAGGATTTTTTTCTTCTGACAGGAGACATGGAAACTCTCTTCTCTTGGTTTGAGTCTAATACTGTTGCCCCACCAGCTGCTCTATAAGCCTCAACCCCTTAATCATCTCAAAGACCTTCAAGTTCTAAAGTGTGGAATACTCTGAAGGAACTCCAGAGAAATCAGGAAGCTGTGTTTGATCTTCTGGCAAAGCAAGAAGACACCAATCAAGAGATCAGAACTTGGATACAGAAGTCTAAAGAGTCTACTAAGAAGCAAGCCGAGGATACATCTGAGATCAAGAAGATGCTAGCCCTTGTTGCCTTCAAGCTTTCCTAGTCTTTCTGTTTTAGGACTTGTTTTTTTGTTTTCTCTGCATCTGTTTTGTTCTTTTTCTCTCTAATCATTAATGAAACATTTCTTCTTTCCCTTTCATTATTTGTTTTCATCTGAATCTTTATTATTCTTTTTGATGTCTGACAAAAAGGGGGAGAAACGTATTACTGAATTGATTTTATTATATCAGTTGCCAGGCTTAAGTCTCAAACATTTTTAATTCTAACAAAAATTGCAAAGTTCTGCATCTGAAAGTTTTTTTTTCCAGGAGTGTAATGCTCTAAAGATCTCAATTAGAGGAGAAACGTATTTTGATGCTCTGAAGATCTTAAAATCTATGAATGAAATTCCAAAGATCTGAAGCAGACAAAATTTGATGCTCTGATACGCTCGTCTATAAAGAAAATTCAAAGCCTTGATGCTGTCCAAAGGAAACTTTAAATCATCTTCAGATAAAGCTCAACTTTAAAATCTCTTCTGAAATGGAAAATACTCAGGGAAGTCCTTTTATATCAAATTCATCTGGTATTAATTTCAGGGGGAGATTGTTAATCTCAGAGGGAGATTATTCTATACACTCTAATTAGTTTGCTTTGCTATATATATATATATATATATATATATATATATATATATATATATATATATATATATATATATATATATATATCTGTTAGATGTTACTTTCATCTTTATTCTAGACACAAATTCATATCAATTCTGTATGTTTTTGTCATCATCAAAAAAGGGGAGATTGTTAGAACATGAAATGTTCTGATCATATTTTCTAGTTTTGATGATAACATTAGAAATCAGTTTTGTATAAGACAATGTGGTACTCTAATAAGTTACTTTTTCCATTTCAAGAAAAGTGTAAAAGAGTATGCAATATCCTATCTTTCAGAAGCTCTGACCCAGATGTTCTGGATGGCTACATCAGAACATGGTCTTGAAGACATCAGAATATGGTCTTGAAGTTATCAGATCATGACTATTAGAAGCAAGCTCTGAATCTCTAAAGGTATCACGCTCTAAGGAACTTCCATAGTCTGAAGCGCTGAAGTTCTAACTTGCACCAAACGCTGGAAACTCTGATGAACAAAGCAAATCACAAATTCTGATTCCATAATAGAAGCAAATGATGAAAATCTAGAAAGGCTAGTCTGTGTGTCTGACAAAAGGAACGTTAGAAGTATGGCTACAAAAGGCAAAGTCAAAAAAAGCAGTTGAAGCAAGGCTCAAGGTAGTTGACAAAAGCATGTAACATTAAATGCAACATTGTACTGTTTATGCAAAGCATTAAATGCAGAACTGTTCAACGGTCACATTCTCACGCCTATAAAAGGAACATGTCAGCCAAAGAAAAAGGCTAGAGCTTACGTTACAACTACAACACACTCTGAATCTTTCTCACGCAAAAAGATCTTGAACAAATCAAGCAATCTTCATCTTCAAGCTCACATACTTTTGTATATTTTTTAGTGAGTTCTAGATTTTAAACCTAAGAGAAAAATCACTTAGTGATTACAACTTTTTTAGAAGCATCATTAATCTATGTATTTGATTATATCTTTGTAAACCAAAATTCCTTGAGTGATCAAGTTGTGATCTGTAGACTCAAGAAGACTTAGAGGTTGATCTAAGTGGAGAACCATTGTAATCAGTTTTTTGATTAGTGGATTAAATCCTCAGTGGAGGTAAATCACCTGTGAGGGTGGATTGGAGGTAGTTTGAGTTCAAACGAACCAGGATAAAAATAATTGTGTTCATTATTTTTATTTGTCAAAAAGAAACAACCCTTATTCAATCCCCCACCTTTCTAAGTGTTTTTCACTTCTTCAACTGTGGGAAGTTAGTCACTCGCGTGGAGCTTGTGCAGGATTAGTCACAGTGGTCAGACTGTGCAGGGTGCCTGAGTCAATGAACGTTATATCTCACGGAGATCACTGAACGGGTCATTGTCCAGATGGTTAGTCACAGCAGTTGGCTGTGCAGGTTGTTAGTCACGGCGGAGGATTGTGCAGGTGTAATCATGATTTGGTTATAGTGTATAAGACCTCTGTTGAGAGGAAAATCACCTGAAGAAGGTGGACTGGAGGTAGCCTTAGTTAGAAGGTGAACCAGGATAAAAATGAATGTGTCTTTTACTTTCTGCACGCATCATTTTAACAAAGAACCTCCTAGCCTTAATCCACAGAGTTGTACTGAACAAGTCAGAAGTTATGATATCCTTTGGAAGTTAAAATGAACATCTTATTGGTTATGTGTTCATCATGCTTCCGCAACATCAAAGCATAATCCAATAGATAAGTAAACAAAAGAAAGAAAAGACGTTAATGAAAAGAAAATGATTTTAAATTGATTAAGAACACAATTCAATCCCCCCTTTCTTGTGTTTTTCTCCACCTTCAATTGGTATTAGAGCATGCCTCTGTATTGATCTCAAGATCAAACACTTAAAAATATAGACAGATCCAGAAGGAGAAAAACCACACTGAGTTGAAATCAAAGTCAAATTCAACCACTCAGTATAATCAGAAGATGTCAAGGCAAGATCTCAAGACTCTGAGCTTATCATCTACATATCAAAGGAGTTTAAGAATCAACAAAGAAATATTCGACAAGGCTCAAGACATCAGAATGAAGAATATGCGCTCAATGGAAATATTCAAAGATAAATAAGTGTAGCTGACTCATGACAAAGTGATCATCTCATGACTCATCAGCGCCGGTCAGAAGAAGAAGATTAGAAAGAACAAGATTGTAAGAACGATGACTCTGAAGCAAGGAAAGGCAGAACATTTGCTCAAATGAAGACATTCAAAATCAGAAGATAAACAAGCAAAGTTGACTCAAGCCAGAATGATCAAATCCACTCAGATAAAGGTCAAGGAATGAAGACTTTCAAGACAAAGATCAGAAGAAGAAAAAGAACCTCCTCCACAGAAGATGCTCAAACTCAGACAAAATTAAAAAGGAAGGCTTATCACCCAATACGGTCAGATCTTTCTAGAATTCTCTCCTTATCATTTTACTAACTTCCAAATGAGTTTATTGATTATGTATATAGATTTCAGGTGCATATTTAGTTTAATTACTGCCTACCCTACCATTTATCTCATTATCCATGCATATGCTGCTGCTCTGTTCTTAACATTAATTACTGTATTCTCTATTAGCTGTCTCTAAAAACCATCCCTGTGCTCTTAGCACATGTCTCCATCACTTATCTACTTCTACATGCTCACAAGTGACTAACACTTCATTATCATTTTTTCTCTTACTAAAATGCTCGATATAAGTGTGTCCTCATCATATTGGTTTTAAAAAGAAAGTTAATTAGATATGTTGTTGCTAAAACATCTAAATGTTAGACAAGATTGAGAATGTAAAGATTATCAGAAGTTCTGACCTCTCTTTGGATGATTTAAATTTTTAACATTTATAAGTGTTTAAAATCTCTGACGATCAAATTCTAACCTTTGGTATTTCATACACGCAAGATCCTTGGATCCATAACATGTGTTCAAATGTTTTTAAAACGACAAAGTCGTCGGAGCTCTTAGTCCTATGACCTAGGTATCTGTTCCAAATCTCTTCGTATCACACTATCTCCTCCCAACCATCAGGGTTATCAATTGCGAATAATAATTATGTTTAACTAGGGGTTTCTTTTTCAAAACCTTCTCTACCGCTATTTATACGCTTTTATCTACTCATTAGCCTTCATTGCTTCACTAGTGCTTCTCGATCCAACTCCGTCTTAAACCCATTCCCTACTTCTCTTCAACCATCTGTCTTCTTCAAAATGGATGCTCAACCTAGCCTCACCATTCTCAAAGAGAAATACATAGGTTTAGCTGCAATTAATCAGCATCTAGCAAAACTTCTTGTAGCCCAAGGTTGCTACAAATATGTTGTTCTTCTTCGTGGACATGTCTTTACAAATCTAGTAAATACCTTTTGGGTCAATGCAACCATCAGTGATGATCACCTCAGTATATCTTCCAACATTCTTGGCATTTCTCTTATCATCACGGAATAAGACATTGCTGAACTAATCGGTTTTGAGCCAAATCCTTCTGCTATGGACTTAGAAGAGTTGGATCAATGGAATGCCTCAAACTATCTGAATAGAGAGGTGACTCGCGTCTTTAATAATGCTGAGTTTCTGACTCCCTTCATACAGTCTCTTTTTAGGTTTATTTTGACCAACCTAACTCCCAGAGGAAGCTTCCTACATCTTGTATCATGCAAGGATAGGTTTCTGATTCATTGGCATGAAAGCAGCAATCCTCTAAATCTGCCGGCAATCATTTTCTGCCATTTCAGGGATTCCCTCATAGCCTTCGGGTGTGGTCAAAGTTCCCACATTCCCTACGGAAGGATTCTCTCTGCATTATTCAAATCGGTTGATATTATTCAGACAATTCGTGATGCACAATCTCCAGAAAATGATAACCTATTGATTTCAGAATACTGTGTGCCTTTTTATGTCTTGATGTAATCATTTTCTCAATATATATATATATATATATATATATATATATATATAATATGTCTTTATTATGTCTTTTCTGTGTTTAAAGCATTATCCTCATTCTAGTTTAATCTGAAAAATTTAAGCAGAAGAATAAAAGACTTATATAATAAGTCGTTAATCTGAACTCAAATATGTTTTGATATGCTGGTCATTATACCTTTTGAAAACTCGTGAACATAGTAGACTCTGACATAACCTAAGTAAAATTGAAAATTATTTGTGTTATGAATATGTGGCAAAAGAAGTTTGTATTCTAAGCATCATTCATGTCAGAACTTCCAAGAAAAACTAGTGCTCTGATAAAAAGCTATATCCAAACAAATTGGCAAAGTTAATCACTCAAGAAGCCAGTAGCATATCTTTCATTCAGATATTTATCTTAGGGGGAGATTGTTAGAACTCAGGGTAGCTAAATCGGAAAGAATTAGGGTTACTTAATTCAGGGGGAGCCATAAACCAGAAAGCTATTCATAGGGGTGTCTAGCTCAGGGGGGGAGTGTATATCTCAGGGGGAGAAAAGAGAAAATATTAGATTAGATCCTTGATGAATAAATCAGTTGCTTAATTAAAACAAAGAAAGTAATTCTAAGCCTGATCCTACCCTCTTAAAGGCTTTTTGATAATAACAAAAAGGGGGGGAGAAGAATAGTACATTTTGATGAAAATTAAAGTTTCTTGATTGAACATTTAAATTGAGATGAAGTTTACTTGTTTAATTATTATTCTCTCATAAAATTATTCCATCAAAATACATGGTTTTTGTCATCATCAAAAAGGGGGAGATTGTTAGAACAAGATTGAGAATCTATGTTCAGAATCTGGTTTTGATGATAAAGAACATATATTTTGTGAGTAACAATTTTATTACTAATGGTTTCATTGAGTATGGAGATATTATGTTATAAATCTTATACAGGATTCATCAGAAGAATAGTACAACAAATACATCTGAAACATTCAAAAGATTGACGAAGCTAAACATCACGGATCATAAGTTCAGAGTAATAATATGTCAAGCAAGCATAATAGAAGCAACAATCAGAAACAAGACCATTCAGAAGTACAAGCAATATCAAAGTCTACATACAACAATCTCAATCAGAAAGTACATCAGAAGCTGCAAGAAAATAAACAAGAAAGAACAACCGCAAGAAGCTTTGCAAACATCAGAAGATCACGCAAGTATGAAGATTAGAAGTTCCAAAGCCACAAGTTTTTAGAGGTCACACAAATGAAGAATCTATAGCTCAACATACAGATTAAATTAAATACAAAGAGCTTAGAATCTAAGGGAGAGTCGTTAGAAACATTATCACATGCAAAACAGTTGCAACGATTTAAAAGGAACAACTCCCAAGGTGAAAAGAAGAAGCAACCCACATGCAGTGCATTGGAAAGACAAGCTTAACCAAAAGAAACAAGCCATCCACTATAATCATCAAGCTAAGGATAAGGCTCTGCCAAATAACAACACTTGTCACAAAAGGCTCAATCTAGACGAAGCATTTAAAGCAATATTCAAACAAATCTCAACGGCTAGATCCAAATGGTAACATACCAAGCTCTATAAATAGACCAAGCTTCAAAATGCGAAGGCATGCATTCTGGTATGTGTTTGGGTATGCATCTGAAGTATGCATCCAGAATGAGCATCAAAGCATGTAGCTAGGATGCATCTACTGAGAGCAAAAAAATGAGAGATCTAGAGAGAAAATCAGTAGAAGGAGCTGAGCAAGAAAAGCTGATAAAAATTTTCAAGAAACCATGCATCAGAAGTTACAAAAGAGGAAACTTACACAAAGTGTATGATGAATCAAGGATGTTGATATACATACATCAGCCTATCAAGAAGGAGAGCTCAAGAGCAGACAAGAAGATCCTGATAATAAGCAGTATTCTCCATTGGAGAACTGAGCTAAACATCAACAAGAAGAAAATATGCAAAGAAGAAAGATCAAACAAATGAAAGTATCATATGCTTTTAAAGATCAAATTGATCTACGTCCAAAATTTGATGATGAAGACTGAATCAAAGAAACAGAAAGTAAAATCCAATACTCTGATCTCAGAAGTAGAAAGAAGAAGTTTATTCACAAGAAGCAACAAACGCAGAGCTTCTGCTTCTTATATGCTTATTCTGATGAATAGAATACGGTCTTACAAGAAGGAGTTAATTTCAAATAGAAAAGCTTTAATCTCTGTTCTTGATGAGAAACACCAGAAGTCAAAGAAGTAATCAACGCAAGAGCAGATGCTCTAACTTGCTTAATGAAGACTTGAAGACGAAGATCGAGTTGAAGAAGCAATTAACACATGGAGTTGATGCTCATACTCCGCTTATCAACAAGAAGCAAAGATCTCGTCAGAAGATACCAACAAGAAGACTTTAAAGATCATACATCCATTTTAAGTGATTAGTTGTCTTTTATCAATGGTTTGTAATGTATAATATCTAATTATATAGAAGCACAACATTAAGTCCAATCTAAATTGGCAAAGACTCCTTAAGCTGCCGAGTCAGGGTGGTAAGACTTAAGAAGATAATGGCTGCGGTCATTGTGGGAAGTTAGTCACTCGCGTGGAGCTTGTGTAGGATTAGTCACAATGGTTAGACTGTGCAGGGTGCCTGAGTCAATGAACGTTATATCTCACGGAGATCATGGAACGGGTCATTGTCCAGATGGTTAGTCACAGCAGTTGGCTGTGCAGGTTGTTAGTCACGATGGAGGATCGTGCAGGTGTAATCATGATTTGGTTATAGTGGATTAAGACCTCTATTGAGAGGAAAATCACCTGAAGAAGGTGGACTAGAGGTAGCCTTAGTTAGAAGGTGAACCATGATAATAATGAATGTATCTTTTACTTTTTGCACGTATCATTTTAACATAGAACTTCCAAGCCTTAATCCACAGAGTCCGAAACAAGTCAGAAGATCTGATATCCTTTAGAAGTTAATATGAACATCTTTTTGGTTATGTATTCATCATGCTTCCGCAACATCAAAGCATAATCCAATAGATAAGTAAACAAAAGAAAGAAAATATGTTAATGAAAATAAAGGGATTTTAAATTGATAAAGAACACAATTCAATCCCCCCTTTCTTGTGTTTTTCCCCACCTTCAAAATGCGATGATGGCCAAAATCTCGTCTTACTCTTGATTTAGCTATCCATTCTTGTTATGATGCAAACAATCTCTTATCCATGTACGCGTAGTATTGTTTGAATGCGATCGAGTACCTCTCATTAAAATCAACCAACAAACTTGTAGTTTTACCCCGAACTACGATTGCTCTGACTTTCCCATTGCATGAGGGAATACGTAGGCACAAGATACAAATGTCTTGGCGAGTACAATAATAAAAAAAATAAAATTTTGTTCCTTTCTCCTTAGTAAAGAACGCAAGTAAACATTAAGCTAACAATCGATCACAAGAATAACTAAATAGGTCCCATCGAGTGCGATGGAGGTGAGGGGTGCTAATACCTTCCCATTGCTTAACCGACTCCCGAACCCTAATTTGGTTGCGATGACCATCTCATCCATTTCCTTTTTTATTTGTGGGTTTTATCGATATTTTCCCTTTCCTTTTTGGAATAAATAAAATTTGGTGGCGACTCTATTTTCGCGCCTTTCGAGGGTGCAATTTTTTAGGCCAGCCGCTACAATATATTTTCAAAGAGCCCTTGTTTGAAAATTTATGATACTTGAAAAGGAAGTTATGATCTTGAAAATTCACCTTCATGAACTTGAGACTTTGGTACTTAGAAAAATTTCTAAAACCCTAATTTTATTCTTTCATTGATTTTTTTTGATTAAGCTTGATCAAATGCCTCCATCAACCATATTTTCATGATTCTTGACTTGAGAAGTCCATGGTTGACCAAAAATCTCAAAAGTCAAACTTTAACTTTGAGCAGTTGATTTTGTATCATATGAATCAAGTGATTTTTAACCAATTGGAATCTTGTGATCATGAAGTGGTGTTGGACACCTTGAGACACTTTAAAGGCCAATTAAACGAAATCTTTGAAGGTCCCCTGGAGTATTGTACCTTGATGCTCAAACCCTAACCTCCACACACAATGTCTTGATGAACCAAAGACTTGATCAAAGAACAATTTGAGGGGCTTGAGAACCCTCAATCCAATCAAACATGTCTTGATGTGTTGATAGATTTAAAACCCATAGAAGAATCTGGTGAAATAAATGATGAAACCATAGTATTGAGGAGAGATTGATCCTTTTGATGATGATGATGAATCAATCCTAGAGAGACAAGTCCTTTCCTTTCAAATGAAACACCCAAATCACAAGAAATATAATTTGATCCAATACCTTGTATGCATGATTATGAGGTTATTGGCCTAATGGATAGATGCAGATGAATATGAAGCATAAGTCAATTGTGATTGAAATCAATAGGGAAAATTTTGGGGTGCAACACTTTCATCATCAAACGCTGGAGGTATATCAATGAAAATATCATTATTAAAAACAAAAGTGTCTGTAGTCATCATGCTACCTCATGAGACAATTAATCTTATAACAGGAGTTAGGCTCTGATACCACTTATTAGACAAGTGACTCCAAATAATAGAGAAGGGTGAATTGTGTAGCATTGAAAAGAGGTATTCAATTAAAAAATATTTTCCAAAACCAATTGTTTAAAATAATTTTGAAAAGATTTAGCAGTGGAATAAATAAAATGAGTAAAATCAGGGTTTAAATCATATTTTTAAACTGTAGAAATAAACAAGTAATGAAAATAAAGAGAGTTATGGCATAAGAAGGTTCTACCTAAACACTTGGCATATGTCATCTCCCCAAATATTAGTTCCTGAGTGTTCCTATATATTTGAGAGGTTTTTCATAGGTTATGCCCACAAAACTTCTTACAACATGACTTGGAGTTTTATATTAGGCTTAACTCACAAACCAAGTAGAGATTTTAACAAACAATCTCTTGAACCAAACGACACTTTTACAACAAACAAAGCTCACAAACCAAACATTAGATTTTAATGGGAAATTCCACAAACCAAACAAGAGCTTTTTAACTTTGTTCAGCTCAGAACCAAACAACAAAATATCATAAGAGATATTATACAATTTTCCCTACTCCAAAATTAAATACCTCACAAATAAATTTCACTCTCAAAACACTAAGACAAAAGTGAAGAAGAAATAAAGAGAAAGAAGAGAGTGAAGAATGATAAAGAGTATTCAAAATATATTTTATAATGTGAATAAAATAATAAATGAACCCTCTATTTATAGGATAAAGTTTGGATAAAAAATGGATAGAATCCATGAGCTTTTTAATCCTCATAATCGATTATGCATCTCACCTAATCGAGTATGTGATTCAAATATGGAAGTTTTTTTAAATGGCACCATCACTAATTGATTATGCCCCCTCTAATAGATTATTAGGGTTAAAAAATGTGATAATTAATTAATCCCTATTTGCTAATCGATTATACCATGTGAAAAACATGTTAATTGATTAGATTGAGTCACCAATCCATTAACTAGGTAAAAAAGCATTTTATGATTTTTTTTTAACAAAATCAGGGAGGTTTTCCAATCATTTGAAAGTGTGCGTATGATTTTCCTTAGTAATTCAAGAGATAATCTTGTACCTTTACAGGCACAAATCACTCGACACGGTCAAAGAGACCTTTCACACTTCCTCTTTTTCACTAATTTGAAGATTCAAGATTCATTTCTTGATTCATTCATGATACAACACTTTATTTAGGACTTGGCATCTTCTAGCTGATAAGGCTTTATAAGGATTCACGATAAACATCATCATCTGAGACATTGATGGACAAGTAACTACAAAAACAAGAGGGGGTGGGGGGTAAATTGTGTTGGTTTGAAAAACCATTCCCAAATCAAAATCTTTAACTAAATCGGAGTTTAAAATAGGTTTGTAGAAAAATAAGACAAAAGCAGTGGAAAATAGAAAATTAGATAGATGGAAATACATCGGAAATAAATAACTAAAAAGTAAATAATTAAGGGAAAAGTGAAAAACACCAAATATTTATAAAGGTTTCTCCTAATAAAGTGATCTACACATCTCCCCAATAATTCCCTTTTTAGAATTTTCACTAGGATGTGAGCTTTGGAATTTTTCAATGGCTAAATTTCAAGCCAATCACATGGTTTTAGCTACGGAGACCTCCCAACAAAGAGATTTTACCACCAAGATAATCTGGAACCAACTAAGAGCTTTTAACACTAGGCTAAGCTCATGAATTAATAAAGAGTTTTAATTATAGAGACCTCCCAATCAACCAGAAGTTTTAACTGATTCTCCTATACAACCAACAAAGAGTTTTTCAATTGGTTTAGTTCACAACCAAAATAAAATTTCTTACGATGATATTTTACAATGTTGGCCTTACACCAGACTATAACACATCACTGGTAAAATATTTCATTTTCAAAAGCATAAAGCAAAAGTGAAAAGGGAGAGAGAATGAGAGAGAGAGAGAGAGGGAGAGATGGAAAGAATTTGAAATATGTTTTTCGGTGTAAAATAAAGTGAAGGGGATACCTCTATTTATAGGATAAGATGGGGCTAAAATGGACATGATTGAAAGGCCTTTCGATGCTTATAATCAATTATGAAAATCCCATAATCGATTATGAAATAAAAATGGAAGATTTATAAAGGTACCCCTAGTAATCAATTATAAGCACTAAAGGATGATTATAAGGCATCACAAAAAGAGATGATCGGTTAGGCCTAATGGATTATCTATTATACAGTGTAAATTAGACTCACATATAACTTTTCAGCTATTAGCCAGCTATTAGCCAATCATTCGAAAGTGAATGTGTGATTTTCTTTAGTAAATTCAAAATCTAGATATATACCTTTACAGATGCATATCACCCCACACAGACTCGACGAGCTTTTAAAATTCCTCTCTTTCACAACTCTGAAGCTTACAGCTCCTTGCTACATTATCTTTGACTTTAGCACTTTATTGGTACATTGAATCTTCTTTCTCTTGAGGTGTGAGGTAACTCTTTATGGTAGACACCATCATCAAACTCATATCGGGATCTAAAGAATCAGCTTCGTCAAGGACTCTAATCGGGATCTAATTTTTTTTAAAAGCATCAGTATCAGAGAACCAAAAACTTCAACAACCTATTAGCTTGGTTTGAAAAATAGATACATTCTGAATAGAAATTTGGTGAAAACAAATAAAATTATGATTGAATATTCGAGAATGAAGAAAAAAGTAAAAGAGTAAGCGAGGAGACTTAGCGAGGGGTCGAAAACAATGGATAACTCAGGAAAGAATATGGTGCTAATTGTGAAGGAAAATGAGCATTACAATTAAAGTATATAGATTACCCTCCTCTAAGGACCCTGAAGGAACATATTTTATTAGAATGCTTCAACATAACATTTAAAGAAGAATATGTCAAAGCTTAAAATCAATCTGGGAACGTGTCGGAGTGGAAAAATCTCAATACTATCATTTCCAATGGTGAAATGGCCAAAATATCAATGGATGTGTACAATTTTAGGATGTCATGGAAGAATTGATTAGAAAAGGAAGGTTATCGAGGTTCACTTACTAGGGCAAGAGCAAAACTAGGGAGATAGGGGAAGAGGATGACAACCCATAAAGGAGTAGAAGTGAAATAACACAAGTAGTCAAGAAAGAGAAGCATTATGATGAAGAAAGGGATAACAAATTATCGGTCGCTTACATGGTGGTTGGTGGATCATTCATTAAATATAGAGAAAATTCACCAACAACCATGGGAGACACTTCACATTAGTGAACAAACAAATTTCGAAGAAGAGAATGATGTGAACGACCAAGTGAACCAAGTCATTCCTACCCTAGAAGCGCTAAACACGTCGGGGGTCAATTTTGGCATGTTCACTCATTTTGAGGGAGCCCCCTAAGAATCTTTAACATGGAAGTTAAGGGAGATGATACTTCAAGACCAAAAGTCTCATAAGAAGATGCCCAAGAAGGGAATACCTTCCATGTCCTATGATAACAAATTGGTTAACAGAGTCCCAAACTCCCATGTTCCTTAACCGATTAGAGTCATCATGTAGAACTTTAATGTGTAATGAGAGTTGATAGACTAAGGAAGATCAAGTGATATAATCTATGGTGACCTCTTGGGGAAATTGCAGTTAACTCACAAAGTGCTCTCTAGTGGTATATTGGAGCAAAACTTGGGGGATGTTGAGTTTATGGTGTTGGTAAAAAAGATAGAAGCCATACAATGTGAACCTATATTTTGGTAATTTACTGCAAGTAATTGTACAATTGCACCATCAAAAGATATACATTTGCCTCCCCCTGAGCCATTTCTTCAATAGTTCACTTAAAACTGAAGTATCATATTGAAGAAGACTGTCTCATGTTTAAGTACCAAATATTATTAATGTAGTATGTATTATGTTTCTTTCATTATCCTTCAAGAATCTATTACCCCAAAAAGGGGAAACTTACGCTGAAGCCACAATCGATGGATATGAGACCTTGCTCCCTCATTCGCCAACAAAGAGAAGAAATGTAACCTTATAATATTAATCCACTCTCATTGTCAATGAGAAACCCTAAGAAGGGATAAAACAAATGGTATCCATGATCCACAAAATATCAATGTTGGGAATTAAAAAATAAAATCAATATTAACTCCCAAAGAGGCACAATTGATAAGGGTTGGGAACAAACCTAAGACCATATTAACAAAGAAATTTGGTATTAACAAAAAGGATGCCCAAATAGACAAAATCTCTATAGGCCTCTAATCACTCTAAGACCAAATTAATGGAGAAAATCAGTATTAACCAAAAATCGCCCATAAAGGCACAATTCTTATAGGCCAGGATACCTCTGAAACTATACAAAAAAAAGCTTGCATCAAAAAAGAAGACCCACGATGAGAAGAAAATTTAAACTCACAAAAAAATCATTTCCTATAAAGTCATATAAAATACCAACTCTTAGTTAATTACATTAAAGCACAAAAAATCCTCTGATAAAATTACAAACCAAAACACCCTTATTCAATATAGGGTTAAATGACTTTTACCCCCCTGCCATATAGGCGTGTTTTGGTTTACTCCCCTTAAAATTTTTTTTAAGGCAGACCTTAAAGCCCATATGCCATATTTTTGGCCAAGATTCGCCTGCGTGGACAAAAAATATCTGCTGACTGTGTAATTGCTGTGGACGTGGCATTTTTTTTAATTTCCACGTGGAAATTCGTATTTTTTTTAAAATTTTTTTCCACGTGGGAATTTTTCTTCCTTTTACATTTTTTTTAAAATCAATTAAATAATCATAAATCGTTAAAAAATTTTAAAATTCGTTAATTTTTTTTACAGTATAATTATTTAAATATGTTTATAATAAAAATAATAATTTAGTAACGTTAATATATAATTAAATTTTTTTATAAAGTAACATTAATTTATTAACTATAAGTATTACTGCATATTCAAATAAATTTATAAAATAAATAATTTATAAAATAAATTTTTGTTTTCGCATAAAATAAATTTGTATCAAATATAAGTATTACTTTTTTTTGAATAAAGGTTATATATATCAAAAGAAAACGGTACAAAAAAGGGAACAAGTTAGCCCCAAAAGTTAAGAGAATATAAAGAAAGGTATACTTAACACATTCTTCACAAAATCATTCTGAATACCCAACATAATGGACTCAAAAAGGACGGTAGAACCAACACCGAGCGTGAAATTCGCCAAAAAATCGGCACAAGAATTACCTTCCCTAAATATATGGGTGAAAGTTAGATGCGTGAAATTAGAGTGAAGGAAGCAAAGGCGCCAATGAATTCTATAAACGAATGGAAGTAAGTTATGGTTGGAGAAAGCTTTGACAACTAAACTAGAGTCAGTTTCCACCCAAAGTTTAGACCAACCCCTATCTATAGCAATTTCTAGAGAGCTGCACTTGCAACAAGATCCAGTCCATAGCTAAAGAAGGAGAAGGTTTTCTGTTCTGATGTTTTTTTACTATGTCAATAACCCAAATTTAATTTACTATGTTTTTTTGCTGCTACTTCATAAATTATTTATTTTATAAATTTATTTGAATATGCAGTAATACTTATAGTTAACAAATTAACGTTATTTTATAAAATATTTAACGTTATTTTTTAATTATATATTAACGTTATTAAATAATTTTTTTATTATAAAGATATTTAAATAATTATATTGTAAAACAAATTAACGAATTTTAAATTTTTTTAACGATTTATGATTATTTAATTGATTTTAAAAAAATGCAAAAGGAAGAAAAATTCTCAGTTGGAAAAAAAATTAAAATTTTTAAAAAAAAAAAATTGAATTTTCACTTGGAATTCAAAAAAAAATAAAAATTTAAAAAATTCCACGTGTACAGCAATTACACAGTCAGCTGATTTTTTTGTCCACGTAGACGAACCTTGCCCAAAAATATGGCATAAGGGCTTTAATGATGGAATCTTTTTGTCTTAAACATTTTTTTAAAGGGGGGTAAACCAAAACATGCCTATATGGAATGGGTAAAAGTCATTTAACCCTTCAATATAATCACCTTGTACTAGGTTCCGAGGGCTCACGCCAGAGGTCACCAAAGAATTGAAGGGTTTAAAACGCATATCTGAGTTATTTCATTTTAGCAGCCTTGTGCATTCCCACTAGTAGTCCTCACTTGAAAATGTAAAGACTCCCTACTAATACGAAAAACCTCTAAGCTTATATTAGAGATTCTCCAAGTTCAAGAAATGACTTCCTCTACTGGCCCCTCAAACGTGTGTTGGGCATAACATCTTTTCAAAATCTCATTCTCATTACGAAGTAAAACTACTTTCGTCTCAAAATCAATAAGTTGTGCTTCCACTATATTTTTCTATTATAGGTACGGGGACACTAGGACATTGAAATGACTCATATCTTCGTCTAAGAACTGTGATAACTCTTTAAGATAAATCTTGACTTATTGATGTTCCTTAATGACTCTTTTCATGTCTTCATAGAATTCATAAAGGTCTTCCTCATAATTATTATTTTATTCACAAAGTCGAGCCTGTACATGGAAAAGCACATCATTAATCACTTGAGCCTCAGACTTAGTCCTCTCTAATTTAGTAAGAAAGTGCTCCTCCCTTAGTGTCTGAGTACCACTAAAGTAAAGGAAATAGCAAATCAAAGTCATCAATTTATCCAAAAATGGGATGCACTTTGCCAACACAAATTGATGACCAATATACCCTAAATCTGTAACCTATGAAGAATCCACCCCAGAGATCATCTTACATAGAGCATATATGTCTAAATGAATGGTCAGATTGAATATAGTGGGAAATAGACATACCACTCAATATTCATGAGAGACATGACCAAAGATTTCTCAATTATCGATGAACCATCAGTAAGAGCACACTTCAATGATGATGCAATCTCTATCTCAAAATTCTTGCCTGTCATTTTCCTACATTTGTTTAAAGTATAACAGTTGAGTCGACTTCCTCGAAGCAATACCAAAGCCTAAAAGTTTATCCCAAATTCAAGAAAAGAAGAGAATCATTTACAAATAGAAAGAAATGTATAACAAGCTATTTTAAAAAAAAATTACATCAGAGGTGGCCAAGGATTTCTCTATCGCTATGGAAAAATAACTACAAAGAATCATTACGACATAAGGGATTACGTCTAACAAAGAATCAAAGTATCTTTTTAAATAAAAAACTAAGAAAACACTGTCTAATTTCTCAAGACCAAGGCACAACTCCTCATAAATCAATGAGGAGTGGCCATTGGATCAACAATGAAGGAAATGTGATCAACAGGGATCGCCAATAACACGTATAGACTCACGAGCAATGCTAGACAAAAGGTAAAATACTACGAACCGACAACATAAATCTTCAACATGCGAAGGAAGAGACATGAGAAAAAGGGAAAGTTGAAGGATAGAAAAACACTTAGAAAGGGGGGGGGGGTTTGAATAAGTGTAGCTTTAAAAACTTGACAGATAAAAATAAATTGCACAGTTATTTTTATCCTGGTTCGTTGTTAACTAAACTACTCCAGTCCACCCCCGCAGAGATGATTTACCTCAACTGAGGATTTAATCCACTAATCGCACGGATTACAATGGTTCTCCACTTAGTCAGCAACTAAGTCTTCCAGAGTCTTCTGATCACACACTGATCACTCCAGGAACAACTGCTTAGATACCCTCTAAGACTTTCTAGAGTATTCTGATCCACACGATCACTCTAGTTACAACCTGCTTAGATAACCTCTAAGACTTCCTAGAGTATTCTGATCCACACGATCACTCTAGTT
This sequence comes from Vicia villosa, assembly GCF_029867415.1. Lineage (NCBI taxonomy): Eukaryota > Viridiplantae > Streptophyta > Magnoliopsida > Fabales > Fabaceae > Vicia > Vicia villosa. Next base: position 129,486,956 of record NC_081183.1, read on the forward strand.
CCTTACAACTTAATGTAATCAATTCTAAGAGTATTACAATTGCTTCTTAAAAGCTATAATCACAAACTGTGATATTTCTCTTAACGTTTAAGCTTAATCTCACTAATATATTACAACAGCAATGTAGTGAGCTTTGATGAAGATGAAGATTCTGAGCTTTGAATAGAACAGAGTTTCAGCAAGTTAATATGAGTTGTTTTTGTTCAGAATCGTTAACCTTGCTTCTCATCAGAACTTCATATTTATAGGCGTTGGAGAAGATGACCGTTGAGTGCATTTAATGCTTTGCGTGTTCCGTACAGCATCGCATTTAATGTTATACGCTTTTGTCAACTACCTCGAGCCTTGTTCACGCTGTGTCTACTGACGTTGCCTTTAATAGCTTTTAACGTTCCTTTTGTCAGTCAGCGTAGCTTGCCACTTGTACTTCCTTCTGATCTGATGTTTGTGAATACAACGTTTGAATATCATCAGAGTCAAACAGCTTGGTGCAAAGCATCTTCTGATCTTCTGACCTTGAAGTGCTTCTGAGCGTGATACCATCAGAACTTCAGTGCTTCTGATCTCATGTTCTTCTGATGCTTCCATAGACCCATGTTCTGATTCTGCTTCGACCATCTTCTGATGTCTTGCCAGACCATGTTCTGATGTTGCATGCTGAACCCTTTGAGACAAAGCTTCTGAGCGCTGAATTATGCGTACTCTTTATATATTTCCTGAAAAGGAAATTGCATTGGATTAGAGTACCATATTATCTTAAGCAAAATTCATATTATTGTTATCATCAAAACTAAGATAATTGATCAGAACAAATCTTGTTCTAACAATCTCCCCCTTTTTGATGATGACAAAAACATATATAAATGATATGAATTTGCGATCAGAAAGAGCAGACGGCAAAAGACAAATTACACAGCTATAGCATAAGCATATGAATATGTCTCCCCCTGAGATTAACAATCTCCCCCTGAGATAAATAATCTCCCCCTGAAATAAATACTCGAAGAACTTTAATAAAAGACTTCCCTGATTATTTCGGTAGAGACGATCACATAAGCTTCTGTCTTCAGAGAATTCATAGCTTCTGACTCTTGCTTCCATTGGACAGCTTCAGAACTAGAATTTCTTTAGATCCCTAGAACACTCACAGCTTCTGATTCCTGCTTCCATCTAGGACAGCTTCAGAACTTGAATTTCTTTGATCTTCAGAACATTCACAGCTTCTGATTTCTGCTTCCATTTAGGACAGCTTCAGAACTTGAATTTCTTTGATCTTCAGAACATTCACAGCTTCTGATTTCTGCTTCCATTTAGGACAGCTTCAGAACTTGAGTTTTCTGGATCTTTAGAACATTCACAGCTTCTGATTTCTGCTTCCCTCGGATAGCTTCAGAGCTTTGAATTTCTACCAATCATCACTTCATGCTAGATTTGTATCAGAACATTGTTGAATGTACCAGAGCATCATCAGAGCATCTCTACATCCTGAAATGTTACAGAACAAAAACTAAACGACAAAAGTCAGCATGAACGAGTCAGAACATAAAATGTATATTAGAACACATGATATGTATCAGAGCCATATAGGCTAAAATAATGTATCAGAGCAAATAGAATTTTGTCAGAGCAAATAGACAAATATGGATCAAATTCTATTATCAGTGCTTCTGATTCATTCTTCTTTCTTGCTTCTGATTTCTGAAACTTGACAGCACTCAGCTTGCTTCAGTTTCCATGAGCTTATTCTTTTTACAGAATAACACTTCTTATGGTTTTGCTTCTTGTGTTTGCTTTGAAGATTCTCTTCACTTCTTTATACCTGCAAAACACTTAAACCATATAGAACTTGCAGTTCTTGTTAGTAAATGTGTGGGAGCTTTACCCAGCAACTGATAGATTAATCAAATCATTTATCACATATTTCTCCCCCTTTTTTGTCATATCATCAAAAAATAGAAAAGATTCAGAGACAAACAAGCAGAAACACACGGAGGAAGAAGATGATTTCATTGAAGTTCAAACAGAAGGTACAGAAGTACATGAAGATAAGTAAGATCAGATGCACAAAAACAGATGCAACGAAAAAAGAAACAACACAGACTCAATCTAAGATGGCCCTAGCCTTGACAAGATCTTGGCCAGCATCTCTTGAACCTCATTGTTGTGTCCATCTTGCCTCACTATGAAAGCTCTATACTCAGCATTGAGTGAGCTTTGCTCATCCTGTCTCTTCTGAATTTCTTCCAGAGTCCTTGCAAGACGAGAAGATTCATCAGAAGAAGCTTCACCGCTTTCAACCACAGGAATAGCAACTTGATCTGTAGCTTCCATGGATAGATCATTTGCAGGGATTTCCTCAACAGGATCTGATTCAGCAACATGATCTTCAACATCTGCTTCTTGCATAGAAGCATCTCCATATTCTGCAGCAGGAATTTCCGAGTCTCCATTCTCAAGTGCCTGAAGAATGGCAGCTAGATTCCTGGGAGCAGAAGGACCTTCAACTTCTGGTGGGTCAACAACTTCTGGAATGACCAAGCTTGGGTCTTTCTCAGAAGGGTTTTCCCTCAGATAGTTAAAGAGAGTCTTAACGTCTCCGAGCAGAACAGGATAATCAGGAATAAAGATAACAATATCCCTGCATGGATTTGCTTCCATTTCAGCAGCCAGTCTTAATTGTTCCATCTCATCCAAGAAGGGCTTCTCTTCCAACAGATGTCTTCCTTTGAGACTAGCAAACCAGAAGTCTTCATAATTCCTCAGAATTCCACGAGGTCGTGGGGCAGCAGCCACTAGTCTTTTCTGTATTCCCATTGCTTCTTCTTGAAACACCTTGCGAAATCTTTTCCAGATATTTCTTGTAGAAACATCATTCAGACCATTTAGGAAGGCTTCCTTCAGAAGGTCTAAGCCATTGATTACTTCATATCTGAAAAGTTCCAGGTAGGTAGAGAGTTCAGGTTCAGGCGGATTGAGGGTGAATTTGTAGTTCAGGTAGAGAGGACAAAAAGGTTTTGATTTTCTGGTAGGTAAGGGATTGGATACAGAAGGTGGAGGTACGGTGGATGAGGAGGAGGGAATAGCTGAGAGAATGATTGATGAGGATGGATTATTTGTAAAGGGAATTGGTGAGAAAGTCTTATCAGAAGGAGTTGGGGGAAGAATATTTAGAGGAGTGGGATTTAGAATGGGAGAGGAGGAGGTTGATGGAGAAAGATTTGGTAAGGTGAAGTTTATTTTTGGTTCAGATGGAGGTGATTGGAAGGATGGTTTAGGGACAGAGGGAGGTGGAGTAAAAACCTGCCTGGAGATTTGCACAGAAGAAGAAGATCTGGTTCTGCGAAAGGAATCTCTAATCCTTTTCTCCCTTCGTTCTTCAGAGTCCACCTTGTCAGGATCAAAGGTGACTCTCAACTTCTTGGCTTTCTTATCCTCATCTTCTCGGGCTTTTCTTTTAATCCTAGCCTTTTGTTCCTTCTGATCCTTCTTCAAAAGGTCAGCCTTGGACGGAAGTACTCTGCCACGGATCCAAGCAGGATCAATATCTGATTGCTTCCTAACACAATCTTCCAGGTAAGACTTGACAACCTGATGCAGTTCTTCTTGAAACAAGGAGGCAAAACCTTCAACAGCAACTCTTCTTGAGAGAATGTCAGGAAAGCTTGGGCACACAGAAGGTACATTTTGAATGAGTTCTAATCTGAACAAATCCACACCATTAAAAATGGGACCTTGAACTACTCCAAGCAAATGGGATGTATTGAGTTTTCTGATGGAGTCCAGCACTTTGCTTTCAGTAAGAATGTCTGAAATCATTCTTCCAAACGGAATAGTCGTTCTTGAAAGATGAGGGTACTTCGCCCTTTCCTCTTCTCTTGACTCAAGGATTGAAGTCTTCAGATTCTCAAACAGAATGTGAGAAATGTTGATCTCAGTCTTTTTGCCAATGCAGAAAAGAGTGTGCTTGTGATCTGGACTGATGTAAGAAGAGGAGAGCATCCTTTTTCTGTGGTGAAGAGAACCCAGAATAATCTCAGCCCATACTCTATAAAATGGCCTCAAGGTGCCTGTGTTATTCGAGTCAATCCCAGAAGACTGAGAGATTTGTTTTTCAACTATCGACCAATCAACAGATGCATGTCGAAAACCAGACCAACCTTCTTCATCATTCAGATTGTATAGCTTCCTGATCAGTTTTTCAGAGATAACCACTTCATGCCCTAGCACGAATGAAATGATGGCCGTTGGGGTAACCGTTGCATGTACCCAGAAATCCTTCACAAGATCAGGATAAATTGGACCAACCAATCTATTAAGGTACTTGGACCATCCTTGCTCAAGGATTCTTGCATCACACTTAAAGCCATTCGCTTTAAGATTGTTTAAGTCCACAGCAGTTTCACATAAAACCTCCAAGTCCTTCGTGGGTATCAAGCAAGTTTTCAAAGGAGCATATTCATAATTTCGTAGAAGGATTTGTGAAGAAGTAAGTCTTTCTTTTGAGGAAGATGAACAAGAGGAAGAGTTCATGATGATTATGTCGTAAGATTGGAACAAGGACTAGGGTTTGAAAAAAAGAAAAACAGATGCAGCGAGGAAAAAAAATGTACAACAAAATAGAGAGAAGGAGAAAAGAATGAAGTTGAAGCGGGCTATTTAAAAGATTTGAAAATAATTTAAATCATTTTGCATTAAATGAGAAATGACATTAGGAGAGATAGCATGGTAAATGAAATGATTTAATACAGTTACCTAGGTCGGCGTCTTTTCAACTGCACGCTTCGTACTGACCGTAGAGACACGTGTTCATCATTAGATAATGGATGACAGGTGTGAAATATTCAATAGGCTTTACGCCTTCTGATTCCGATCACTGCTTCTGAATTGATCAAGTTTCTCTTCTGGAAACACTCCTTCTGAAGTGTGCTGATATAAATCTGAATGATCTTCTGATCCATTACTTCTGATATACACAGCTTCTGGAGATTCACTTCTTTGTTCTGCAGCTTCTGATAAGACAAAACTGTATCTGCAGAAATTCTTAAGCTGCTTTGTTTCATCAGAAGCAAGTTTATCATCAAACCAGATATTTATTGATTCGTCCACAATCAATGTTTCAATATTGTATATTCTGTAGCATTTAGAGCATTCAGAATAATCAAGAATGAAACATCATTGCTTTAGAAACAAACATAACAGATGGTTCCAAGACTAATAAACTTTCTTTTCTGATCTCCTACGAACATAGTTTCTTCAACAGATTTAAGTACCAGAACTTGGAAGACAGTCCTTCTTCCCTTCAAGTGTTGAGACCAACTTGAGTCCAGGTGACATGACATGTTGACTTTTATCTTCTTTGTCGCCAAGAGAATCTGCAAAAGAAATAGTCTTTTTCTTTGGTACCCACATCTTCTTGGGTCCTTTCTTGTTAGATTTTCTCAAGTTCTGATTGAACTTGGGTTTAACATTGTAAGCAATAGGAGGAACAGCATGATAATTTTTAATGTGAGTTTCATGATATTTCCTAGGTTGTGTCACATGCTTTTTGGAGTGTGTTATGTGAAAACTTTGAGCATGTGAAGTGTGCCTAATATCATGGGAGTGGCCATACTTGAACTGATCATACAATGGCTTGTATGTGAATTTCATTTCATCAACAGGTTCAAGTTTGTATGGGGTTTCACCCTCAAAACCACTGCCGACTCTTTTGTTTCCAGACACAGCATATATCATAGAAGCTAGCTGACTTCTGCCAATACTTCTAGATAAGAACTTCCTGAAACTTAAATCATATTCTTTCAGAATATGGTTTAGACTAGGAGTGGATTTTTCTGAATCAGAAGGAGATCCAACATTATTGGATAATTTTAAAAGTTTTTCTTTTAATTCAGAATTCTCCAACTCAAGCTTCTTTGTTTCAAATTCAAATAGCTTTTTCAGCTCTTTGTATTTGAGACTAATCTGAGACTTGAATTCCAGAAGTTCAGTTAGACCGGAAACTAACTCATCTCTAGTAAGTTCAGAAAATACCTCTTCAGAATCTGATTCTGATGTAGATTCTGATCCGTCATCTTCTGTCGCCATCAGCGCACAGTTAGCCTGCTCATCTTCAGAGTCTGAATCATCTTCTGACTCATCCCAGGTTGCCATAAGACCTTTCTTCTTATGAAACTTCTTCTTGGGATTTTCCTTCTGAAGTTTTGGACATTCATTCTTGAAGTGTCCAGGCTCATTGCATTCATAGCACATGACCTTCTTCTTGTCAAATCTTCTGTCATCAGAAGATTCTCCACGTTCAAATTTCTTTGAACTTCTGACGCCTCTGAACTTTCTTTGCTTGTTCTTCCAGAGTTGATTTAGCCTTCTGGAGATCAAGGACAGTTCATCTTCTTCTTCAGATTCTGATTCTTCAGGATCTTCTTCTCTAGCCTGAAAAGCGTTAGTGCATTTCTTGATATTGGATTTTAATGCAATAGACTTACCTTTCTTTTGAGGCTCGTTTGCATCCAGTTCAATTTCATGACTCCTCAGGGCACTGATCAGCTCTTCCAAAGAGACTTCATTTAGATTCTTCGCAATCTTAAATGCAGTCACCATAGGTCCCCATCTTCTGGGTAAGCTTCTGATGATCTTCTTTACGTGATCAGCCTTGGTGTATCCCTTGTCAAGAACTCTCAATCCAGCAGTAAGAGTTTGAAATCTTGAAAACATCTTTTCAATGTCTTCATCATCCTCCATCTTGAAGGCTTCATACTTCTGGATTAAAGCGAGAGCTTTAGTCTCCTTGACTTGAGCATTTCCTTCATGAGTCATTTTCAAGGACTCATATATGTCATAGGCCGTTTCCCTGTTAGATATCTTCTCATACTCAGCATGAGAGATAGCATTCAGCAAAACAGTTCTGCATTTATGATGATTCCTGAAAAGCTTTTTCTGATCATCATTCATTTCTTGCCTTGTCAGCTTTACGCCTCTGGCATTTACTGGATGTTTGTAACCATCCATCAGAAGATCCCATAGATCACCATCTAGACCCAGAAAGTAACTTTCCAGTTTATCTTTCCAGTATTCAAAGTTTTCACCATCAAATACCGGCGGTCTAGTATAACCATTGTTACCGTTGTGTTGCTCAGCAGAGCCAGATGTAGATGTAGACTTTGCAGTTTCATCAGCCATCTTTTACTGAAGCGTTTTTCTCTTCCTGAATCTTTTCTAAACACGGTTAAGTGCTTGCACCTTAGAACCGGCGCTCTGATGCCAATTGAAGGATAGAAAAACACTTAGAAAGGGGGGGGTTTGAATAAGTGTAGCTTTAAAAACTTGACAGATAAAAATAAATTGCACAGTTATTTTTATCCTGGTTCGTTGTTAACTAAACTACTCCAGTCCACCCCCGCAGAGATGATTTACCTCAACTGAGGATTTAATCCACTAATCGCACGGATTACAATGGTTCTCCACTTAGTCAGCAACTAAGTCTTCCAGAGTCTTCTGATCACACACTGATCACTCCAGGAACAACTGCTTAGATACCCTCTAAGACTTTCTAGAGTATTCTGATCCACACGATCACTCTAGTTACAACCTGCTTAGATAACCTCTAAGACTTCCTAGAGTATTCTGATCCACACGATCACTCTAGTTCCTTACAACTTAATGTAATCAATTCTAAGAGTATTACAATTGCTTCTTAAAAGCTATAATCACAAACTGTGATATTTCTCTTAACGTTTAAGCTTAATCTCACTGATATATTACAACAGCAATGTAGTGAGCTTTGATGAAGATGAAGATTCTGAGCTTTGAATAGAACAGAGTTTCAGCAAGTTAATATGAGTTGTTTTTGTTCAGAATCGTTAACCTTGCTTCTCATCAGAACTTCATATTTATAGGCGTTGGAGAAGATGACCGTTGAGTGCATTTAATGCTTTGCGTGTTCCGTACAGCATCGCATTTAATGTTATACGCTTTTGTCAACTACCTCGAGCCTTGTTCACGCTGTGTCTACTGACGTTGCCTTTAATAGCTTTTAACGTTCCTTTTGTCAGTCAGCGTAGCTTGCCACTTGTACTTCCTTCTGATCTGATGTTTGTGAATACAACGTTTGAATATCATCAGAGTCAAACAGCTTGGTGCAAAGCATCTTCTGATCTTCTGACCTTGAAGTGCTTCTGAGCGTGATACCATCAGAACTTCAGTGCTTCTGATCTCATGTTCTTCTGATGCTTCCATAGACCCATGTTCTGATTCTGCTTCGACCATCTTCTGATGTCTTGCCAGACCATGTTCTGATGTTGCATGCTGAACCCTTTGAGACAAAGCTTCTGAGCGCTGAATTATGCGTACTCTTTATATATTTCCTGAAAAGGAAATTGCATTGGATTAGAGTACCATATTATCTTAAGCAAAATTCATATTATTGTTATCATCAAAACTAAGATAATTGATCAGAACAAATCTTGTTCTAACAAAAGTGAGCTCAAAAGTCACCAACCCATGATTATACTCATATTCCCAGGTGTAATGAAAAATAATGCAAAACATTGCAACCCAAAGCCTTATTTGAAGATGAGCTCACAATTGATAGAAATATCAAATATAACTTCAAGAAGGTGGGAATATCATTGAAGGAGCCAACCTCAGACTCGACAACTAATGACATTTAAATGATGAAAAAGGTATGCGAAAATGGTAATCCTTGAAATTTGTGTCATGTATATGAAAATGGCATGAAGGAAAATTTCATCAAATTCGATCATTAGTGTAACACCCCATATTTTTCTTTTTAATTTAATTAAGATTTAAATTAATTATTGGAAACTAATTGGCATTTTATTGGAATTATTTAAAGATTATGGATAAGGAAGTTATTGGGCTTGTGTTGTAGTTAGTAAAGAGGGGGTGTGATGGTTAGGCCTTTCACTAAAGTTTATTCTATTGTGGAGAAAGAGAAATTAGAACCAATTTTGGAGAAAAGAGAAGTACGTGAAAGAAGCAGAGAAAGGAGAAGAAGAGGAAGAGCTTTCAAGGATTTTAACCAAGGTAACAGGGGACTCTTCCGGTTAATCTATATTATGTGATTATGGGCAATAGAATAGAGTAATAATATGATTTGATTCGATTGGGTATATTGGGATTGTAATTGTTAGGTTTAGGAATATGATAATTGATGAAATTGCATGAATTGTTGGTTGATAATGTGTTGTATTTGATGTATGATGATGTATGACGATGTAATTGATGATTATATTTCTGTAATTGGTGTTTGGAATCGATTTTGGGTTGAGGATGTGTGAAATCGCAGGTTTGTCACAGACCTAAGAATCTGCAGAATCGCACGTCCGCAAGGCGAAGCTAGGCTCGCTAAGCGGATGCTGTTTGTATTTCAGAAAATAAAAGGGCTCGCTAAGCAGAGCCAGTCCGCTAAGCGGAGGTCCCAACGTAGAAAGCTACTGTGATGTGTCGCTTGAAGCAGGGTTACTGAATTTTGATATCATAAGCGCGCTAGTGCTCGCTAAGCGGACCCTGTAGCACAAAAAATTATTAGAACTTTGAAAAAGCGTATCTTTTGATCCGTGTATCCATTCTTATTGCCATTTTGGGCATTGTAAAGCAAGTTAAATATTTTATATGATGAATTGGTGAGATGGGCGGTGGCCTGACTTAAATTTAAAAATCGGTTTAATTTGCTTGTGAAATGAAATATTGTGCATATATATATATATATATATATATATATATATATATATATATATATATATATATATATGAATGTGTGAATATGACAATATCTTGGTGTGATGCTGGATGATTTGTGATTGTTATGGTTATCTTGATGAATGTGTAAATGATTGAATGATTGTGCAAACATGTACATACTTTGTCGGTGATAAAAATGGTGAGTTATAGTGAGACGATGTGGTGCATCGGATCAGTGATGTTTTTAAGTATGTTATATGTGTGCATTCATTCATACGCATTTCGGTGATGGATCCCGATGATGATTTGGATCAATGGTGGACATAATTCCCATTGTGTGGAATTTGTGTCGGTTGGGCCGTATCTCGATGAGGTTTAGATCGGTCAGGTGGATTATTTCCACGGTTTATTGGTACCACTGCATAGTGTCAGTTAGTCATATGCATTGTTGTTATGACATGATTGAAATGATTTCAGTGTTATGTTTGGTGTGTAATTGTTGTGGTTGATGAATGATGATTGAAATATGAATATATGACAAATAGGGTGAATGATACATTATGATGTTTTGTTTCTTATGAATGCATAACGTTGGTTAATTGTTGTAATACGGTGAACTGACTTTTTATCAATCGGAATGTCGCGGTAAGCAAGAGTCGCCACCGACTTTTATTTTATCCAAACAATATTCGGAAAGGCAAAAAGAAACAGAAAAAAACCTTTAAAGAAAATCTAAGTTCGGGGGGTAATTTATGCAAAGGGAAGGTGTAAGGCACCCTTTGCATCCATGGTTTTCCATGGGCTCTTAATTGCTTTGCTTGCTCGTTTGTTTAGAAAATGTAGATGAAAGAGATAGGGACTTTAGCTTGTGAATAAGCGTTGCCCTTTTGAAAAATTATGAGAAAGAATATAATAAAAAGATTTGAGCATTGCAAGGCAATTAGGGGCAATTACCTTAAACTCAGATGATAGGTCTCTTTTTAGCCTTTCAGAATGAAAGGGTCTATCCTTGCCATAAGAGGGCAGGAAGCCTTTCGTTTGGAGGTTGAAGGGTCATCGAAGCATCCTTTGCCATAAGACTGTCCCATGCCATAGAAGGGCAGGTAGTCTAAGGCAAGGATCAGAATAAGCCATTTTTCGTTAGGCAACCAGAAGATACCTCAGCCTTTTTCCGTAGGCAACTTCCGAGGGTCGAGGTCATTTTTGTGTATCGAAGGCAGCATCATTTAGGGTCGTATGACCTTTTAATTATCGAGGCAACAGGCTGAGGTATCCTCGTATTCGAGGGACATGGCTTATTCTGCAAAAAAAACACGAAGGCAACAGGCAACAGGCAACAAGGCAACAGAGAGGTTACCCAAAAAGGGTGCGTGTGTGCAACAATCACGTGATTATGTTCAGATATTTATCTTTTAATTAGTTATTCTAATTCAGTTTAAGGCTTGCACTCCCTAAGATTACTAACCACGCAATAATATAAAGCAATAAAGGGGAAGGGGACAATGAAACCAGCGGATCCCCAATGGGGTTTGACACAAGTAATAATAATAAAAGGCATAAAATAAAATGAGGTTTAGGGTTACCAATGACGTAGCTTTGGCAATTGACAAACCCTGAAAAGGCAAAAGAAGAGACAGAAAACAGATAGTGAGTGCATTATCGGTTCGAAGGCGAACTTTATCAACCATAAAAGTAAAAAGAATAATGAAATTAAAAGTAAAATAGAGAAAGGACACTTAGCTTCGAATTTGATCTGATATGGTTGGCGGGAAGCCTCGGGGTAACCCTGAAAAAGGCAAGGCAGAAACAGTGAAGGCAAGACAAACCCCTGATTTTAAAAGAAAATAAAATATGCTTTAAAGATAAGGTACTTAGCTTTGGGTTTTTGATCAGGCGCGTTGTCGGAGTGAACCATGTCGATAACCCTGAAAAGGCATAAACAGAAAAGAAAATTTTTCAGTGTATGACTAATTCTCGCAAACCTGAATCGAGCACAAATTAAATAAAATTGGATTTAATTAATTATTGGTTTTTCAACCTAATTAATTAAATCGGTAAAAAATAATATCTGATTGTATTTTAAAAAATTAATAAAAAAACCTTGATAAACAAATAAACAATTAAACAAATAAATCAATTTATTTAGTCAAATAATAGATATTATTAATAATTAAATCTCATCAATTATTTACAAAATAAATATTTTTTTAAAATAGATGATTTTATGAAAGAAGGAAAGTTTAGAGGAAACTTTATTTTATTTACACACAAATATTGAAAAGAAAATTTATTGAATAAAAAAACAAATAACATGTAAAACTTAATTATTGAATAAATAAATAAGTAAACAATAAAAAAAATAGGAAAAGGACTCAGCTCATGATTCAGTGCAGTTGTCTTCTGGACGTCCACCATGGTCATGCGCCTTCAGAAGCATCAGATTTGGATTCACAAGAGATCTGGTCGTTTGAATTGAAGGTGCACCATAGAGACGCGTGGGAATAGGCGCACATGATCTGCAAGTGAGGCTTAACATAGAAAATAAAAGAAAAAACGCGCCCAGTGGGGATCGATCTCAGGACCCTGCGATTGGGCATCTTGCACGCGCTTTACCATTCAAGCATAGGACATTTGCTGATACTAAACTGAAACTTGATTAATATAAACCATTAAACAACGTTAATAAAATTAAAAAAACATGCCCAGTCCTTGCTTTCTTCTTCGTGAAAACACAACAGGCTATGGCAACAATTCTGTTTCGTGGCAATAAGCTTTCCCTACGGACAAAAGCGTAGCTATCACACCTGCATATTCCAAACTTAACAAATCGAAGCATAAATTAGATTTAAAGCCATGAATCGACTGTAAATTGTTCACTGAATCCAACAGAAACATTAATTTTGGCTAATTTTTCCTCCAAATCAATGGTCCCAAATTATGAACACAAAACCCTAGCCATGGTATCAAGCTAAATATGTATCAAAACTCAAATTAAATGGTCCAGAAAGTTCAAAAACATCTTCATGAATATAAATATATGCTCAAATTCGATTAATAATGTGTGCATGATGAAAATCGAAACTTGAAAAAGTTTGCTCAAACCGTGATAATTGACGTCGCAATTCTGGAGAATTTGATGACTTGCAATGGTATGGAACGCTTCAGAGACGTCCGACGAATCGATTTTAACGCTTGGAATGGCTTGAATCCGTTTCAAAACTTTGGTGCTATCTCATTCGGTTTTGCGTTTTTGACTTGAAACAGAGTTCCTAGAGCAGCCCCCTCTCTCGATCCTTGTGAATGGATGTTATATTTATAATGCAAGATATTAGGTCAACAAAACTTGGGACAATCCAATCAAATCGTATATTTACACGGTGAATTTCTTATAGAAATTTTCCATATGATTTCTTTCCATTTTTGTCCAGATCTTCTTCCTATGGCCTTTTTTACGTTTCAGATGCCATCCATTATTGGTTTGAAATTGATCAAAAAATCTTTAACAAATCAAATATATGGCCTTTTATTATTAATTTATGATTTTACTTAATTTAATTGGTTTTTAAATAAATAAATCCATAAAAAAATAAAATAAAATCATAAAATAAAAATAAAAATGGATTGGTTCATGGGCTTTCCATGAGTCCTTAAAAACGTGGGGAATTTTAAATATGGAGGCCCTATAACCAAAAGTTCACTAATTCTAACTGGGGGATTCATGCCTTTTTTTTTAATTTTTTACCCACAACTCTTTCAATATTTATCACATGGAAATGATATAGGACTTTTTGGAAAGCTCAAGATGTCCTTTAAAAGCCACTTTAGAACATATTTTCCACTTGGAGATTTTATCTTGATTTGAATTTGAATAGGAGAAATGGTATGGGCAAATTTTGGGGTATGACAGCTGCCCCTGTTCAATTATCTTAGACCTGAAGATGTAGAGTGGTTTGTGTGCCAGTCGGTATCTGAAGGTGGAAGATGATTGAACACAAGAATACCAAGAAATTTGCCCTATTTGAAGTAGGGACTTTTGTCGGAGATGGGCTTGTAGATGCCATCTGGTAGTTGTTGGAGTATGGATTGTTGCAAAATTTCTGCTTTTGTTGTCTTCTTTTTTTTGAATGTTGAGGAACCGTCAAAGGTATCGACTCAAATCTGTGTTGGGTTATTTAAGGAACCGTCAAAGGTATCGACTTAAATTCGAAGCATATTGTTGAGGCACCGTCAAAGGTATCGACTCAGATATGCGGATAGATTGTATAAGGAACCGTCAAAGGTGTCGACTTATATCTGAAATGTGTTGTTAAGGAACCGTCAAAGGTGTCGACTTAACTCTTGATGTGGGTTGTTAAGGAACCGTCAAAGGTATCGACTTAACTCTGAAGCATATCATTGAGGCACCGTCAAAGGTATCGACTCAGATATGTAGATAAATTGTATAAGGAACCGTCAAAGGTATCGACTTATATCTGAAGCATATCATTGAGGCACCGTCAAAGGTATCGACTCAGATATGTAGATAGATTGTATAAGGAACCGTCAAAGGTGTCGACTTATATCTGAAGTGTGTCGTTAAGGAACCGTCAAAGGTGTCGACTTAACTCTTGATATATTAAGGAACCGTCAAAGGTATCGACTTAATACTTGAAAATAGATTGTTAAGGAACCGTCAAAGGTGTCGACTTAACTCTTGTAAATGGAGATAGTGGTATCCTGAAAAGTAGAGGTTAGTTTTCTTTATGCCATGTCATGATGCATGCAATGTGTTTGTGTGACGGGATTCTCAAAATAAATGAGGACCTCGTATGTTATGTATGCAATTGTCGCGCTGTTTTATGTATTATGTATGAACGTGTATGCAATTGTATGAATATGTTTATGACATATGATTCATGTTGTCTTGATTGAGAAAATAAATCTCTGTATCTTTGAAGATGTTCAACTGGGGATTTACGGTTTCTGCTTGGGGATGATCAGTAATTTGATGTACCCTGATTTAGAGATATAAATGGACCATGTTGAAGAAGAGCAACTTGTTGGAGAAATAATAGTGTCGAAGATGTAAACTCTGTTGGGGAGTCATGTCTTTGTCGGGACGAGCACATTTGAAGATATCTTCTTAATGATTACTCTGAGGGGATATGATCTTCTGGCTCTGTGGGGAGATGTGGGTGTCTTGAAAGTTGCCCCCAGTATCATAGTTATTTACTACTCGATTCAGGACACGCTACTGAGTATTGATCGAAATGTTGAACTGGACTTGCATAGATTTGCCCCAGTTTACAGGAACTTTGGAAAGATTCGCCTCACGAGGTCTTTGTGAGATGTACACTATGGGCAATATGCCCCCAGTAATCATAGGCTCATGACAATGTCTCGCGTTGATTGGGGAGTAGCTTTAGATATGCTTGGATGCATGCCTCTGATTGTTCGACCATCCATGAGAGAGTCTCGGAATCTCGACTTGATTGCCTCAGATTGATTGGGCCAAACGCGTCATGCCCCTTGTATACGTAAGAGACATGGCTTCTTGGAGTAATTTTGTTTTGTCGGGATAACTTTCAGTCCTTAGTTGTACTCTGTGCAAGTTCTTTCTGATGCTAACATTTGAAATTATGTAGCAGGATATGTTTAATAATGTATTCGTGAGATGCAATGCATACGTTTGTCTCGAGTTTTTTGAAAAAACATTAAAACCGAAGATGTATAAGCGTGATATTTGTAAAAACATGCTATTTGTAACAATGTGATGTTTGTAAAAGAGAAATATCAACTCAGCATTTTAGGTAAACCTTAAGGAGTCGGGATACCTTTGTTATGACAGTATGCTTTCGAACTAACCATGCTTCAGTTAGGACTTTCAAGGGTTGTAACGTGGCTTGGTTCACGGTTTAAGAAGCGAGGGATAATGGCTCAAAATTTAATTATACCCATTCCCTTCTTCGTGATGTTCTTCAGTCCTAAGCTCAGTTGATTTGTCTTATGCATTCAGATTCCAAGAGACTTTTGGATTTACACCTTTGGTAATGACGATGGTTCACGAGCAAAGAGAACTTTTGAGACGGCAGTCACTTCCTTCTTTTAGTAGTCACAGCATTGTGTTGTTCAGGAATTTATTGACTTCTCTTTTTTCGTCTTTTTGATATCCCTAACTTTTGCCTGAACTGTTTATTTTGAGTTTACAGTCAGCGGGATGCCTTGATTTTTGCCTAAGTCATCTTTTTGATTTTTGACTTAGCAGGCTTTTCTTTGTATATATGTTTTTTCCATCATTTTTCTTTTTGAAAGATACTGACTGCCTTGTTTGATTATTGATGAACCGTCATTGTCTTTTGGTTGACATCTCCAACACTTCTTTGATGTGTGCGGATGAACGCTTGTGATTGAAACCTTTGTTGAAAGGTGTACTAAATGATTCTCTTAAAATAGAATGCATAGCCAAATTAACTGAGAACTACCCTGCCCCAGGTTATAATCAAAGGTTTTAATTAGTACAAGAAAGAAAACTTCTACTTCTTAGGCTCAAAGGGGTTAACGAGGGATTAACATCCTTATATCTCCACTGTTTAGGAATTGAAACAATGCCTGTACATCGTCATCATAGTCTGTTCAAAAGCATACTATATGAGGTTGCGGTATCGTTCTCGTCATCCTCCCTTAAAAGGCTTACAGCTTAGCAGGAGTTGAGTATCACAAAACATATGCAGAGTAACGACATAATTTAAAAAGAGTGATAGCGAAATAATTTTAATCAAGACAAACATATGCAATGCACTGATGATGATTATTAAAACAGATAATGTCTATCATAATTAGAATGTTTAAACAAACAGAATAGAAATTGCAAATGAAAGTAAATCTAATGATCTAAAAAGTTCATCCTTCTAGGTATTAATCAATCTTTTTGTGATTAGGCATAGGAGTAGTGATCACCACAGGAGTCTTGGGATGATAGAATTCAATTTCACCAGCATCGATCATGTCTTGAATCTTGTTCTTCAATGGCCAACAATCATTCGTATCATGCCCAGGGCTATTGGAGTGATATGCGCACCTCGCATTGGGCTTGTAGCTAGGGGCGGAAGTGTTAGGCTTTACAGGAGGATCCCTTAAAGTAATCAAGTTCTCTCTCAGCAAATGTTGTAATGCCTGAGCCAGTGACATGTTGATCTTTGTAAACTGACGTTTAGAAGTATCTGACTTGCGTCTTTGTTGCGGAGCTAGTGTAGAGGTCAGAACTGTCCCCATAGATTGGTTATGTTCATCGTGATCTTTCTGGTCGTACGCATTGTGAGGTTTCTCAGGGGAGTGGCAGTCAATGGTCTTGTCATCGATTAAGTCTTGGATCTTATTCTTCAGTGTCCAACAGTTATTAGTGTCATGTCCAGGACTATCAGAGTGATACGCACACCTTGCATTAGGATTATAACGAGAAGAGGAAGTACTAGGATTCCTCGGAGGATCCTTCAAAGTGATTAGCCCTTTCTTCAGCAATTGTTGCAACGCTTCGGCCAGAGTCATATTGATCTTTGCGAATTGGCGCTTAGGTGTATCTGACTTGTGTCTTTGTTGTTGAACTGGTGTAGAGATTAGAATTGTCCCCACAGATTGGTTGGGCTCATTGCGACCTTTCCGATTGTACCCAGTATTGGCCATATGAGGTTTCTCAGGTGAATTGAAGTCAATGATCTTGCAATCAATGAGGTCTTGGATCATGTGCTTCAACGGTCCACAATCCTCTGTATCATGACCAGGACTGTTTGAATGATAAGCACATCTTGCATGGTACTTGTACCCAGGAGCGGTATTAGCAGGAAGTGAATATGGAGGCAATAGAGTTATCAAGTTCTGATTGAGCAGTTGTTGCAAAGCTTGAGACAGCGGCATATGTAATGGAGTAAATGACCGCTTAGGCTTGGATCTCTGATTATCTTGACCACCTTGATACTTATATTGATTCTTCTCCTTCTCGATCAGAAGTGCCTTCAATTCTTCTTGCCCCTTGGCCAAGTGAAAGATTACTTTTTGGAACTGGTTATTCTGAGCTTGAAGATTTTTGACAGATTGTTCGAGATCCATCTTTCTTACTGAAATAAACAGCGGAAAGATGAGGCATTTGTTTTTATGAAACCTGTGATGCGATGTTTATGAATGATATGATTATGCATATGCAATGTTTTCAAGGACCTTAAAATTTAAATTCACTTTAAACAAGAAAGAAAGAACAAGCTTTGTTAATAATAATAATAATAATTAAATTGTACTTTATTTTATAGTTCTTTGCCATTTTGGCTTGCAAAAGTAAATATGTAAACAACTAGGAATAAAAATAACAATAAACTAGAATTTCTTCAAGCTTCCCATGGACGCTTCCTCTTTGATCCGATGAAGTTGTTGACGTTCTGTTCTGCTTGAAGTAGCCTTGTGAGTTCTAACACTTGTTTCTCTTTGGCGCGGAATTGAGCCTCAAAAGTATCCCTTTCTTCTTTCAATTGAGCCCATGACTTTTGTAGTTCTTCTAGATCAGTGGGCATGTCTGGATGGAGAACAACCAAAGGAACCTTTTCTTCACATTCAGGTTCAACAATCACAGGTCTAACATAAGGATATGGCATGACAAAACGTTGAGCGCGAGTGCGTACCCATCTAAGATAAGGTTCCGAGGGAAGGGAGTTCTTTTGCCCCCAACTTTGCTATCCACCCTGTACACCTTGTTCCAAGCGCGTATGAACTCTTGGCGTTGATTACGAACATCTTCTTCATAGTTGAAAACAACCCCTTCAATGAGCAAGTGATGAGGACCATCCCTTCGAGCATAACCAAATTGTCGTAGGGCTAATGAAGGATTGTAGGTGATTCCTCCTCTAATGCCAAGGAGAGGCACATTAGGGAATTTCCCACAATGATCGATGATAGTGACGTACTCTTGAGACATAACATGCCAACGGATATCTGAGTGAGAAAGTGACATGATTCTTCGAGACCATTGCATCTTTTGATCGTTTCTAACTACTGAGCGTGGGAGGTGCGAAATAAACCACCTAGCCAGCAAGGGTGTGCAACACATAAGAGTCCCTCGTTTCTTCATGACACGAGAGTGAAGGGAATGTAGAATATCTCCAATTAGCGTAGGCACGGGGTTGTGAGTCAGAAAAATCTTGATTGCGTGCACATCAATGAATTGATCAGGATTAGGAAACAAAACCAAACTATATATTAATAAAGCCAAAACATCTTCAAAAGCATGGTAGCTCATGGCCTTCAGAAATTGTCGAGCTTTTCCAAATAAGAATTTGGCTGAGAGACCTTCTACTCCATTCTTGGTGTCCCAGTTGGAGGCGATGTCTGATCTCTTTAGGTGAAGTGCAGCAGCAATAGTCTCGAGTTTCGGAGTGCTTTCCAATCCAGTAAAGGGCAGATGCTTAGATATAGGTACACCAAGTAAGTTTGAGAACTCCTCCAAAGTAGGTACCAACTGATAATCCGGAAAAGTGAAGCAATGATGTTCGGGATCAAAGAATTGGCATAAGACTCTCATCATATCTTCTTCAAATTGAGAGGTGACCAGTCGAAGAAGATAACCATGTCTTTCAGCAAACTTAGAGTCTCCAGGGACTTCCAAGGCGAGCTCCTTAAGCTCAGAAGGTATCCCTACAAAGTTGAGTCGTACATAATCTCTGGTAGAAAAAGCCATGTCCTACAAAACAGTGTAAATATAAATTTCTCGGTCCTTGAAATTTGTTAGTGGATATGATATGTCATGATGTTATGATGTTATGATGCCAAGTAATTAACAAACACAAGCAAGTCACACAATTGCCTTAAGGGTAGGCTTGCATGAAGTTCATAGGTATATACCCTTCTTCCTTTCGTTTAGTTGGTTCAACCTGTCCTAAAAAGTAACCAGGTTCTATGGTGCTCATATCCCTGATCTTTCTCGTGGGCATTGTCTCAACATAGCGCACAATCGGCCAGCCAAAAGCATCCCTTGAGTCCAATCTCAATGAGTGTAGCATCGAGTATCAACCGGCTTCAGTCAGGAATCCGAAGCCAGCCATCTCGCTACTTCTTATAAGCCAAAGTCAAGTTCGACTAAGGTTCTAAGGGCGAATTAGTGCTCATGACACCACGCGGTAGCCAAATGTCTCCTCGATCAAATTCAAGGGCCATCAGGACAAACCAAAGTGTCACACTAACGGTGGCCACCAGTTCAACCATAACGATACATGTCGTACAGTCTCCCTGATCTCATGCCACATACCTAAGGTACTCAGATCTGGTTTAGGATCTTTCACACAACAGAATACCCAAAACAGCCCTGCAAAAGTAAAGCAAGCAAAACAAACAATAGAAAACATTTAAGTGAATCCTAAACCTTTAAGGTAACCCCTCTTAATCGATAAATCCCCAGCAGAGTCGCCAGTTCTGTAATACGGTGAACTGACTTTTATCAATCGGAATGTCGCGGTAAGCAAGAGTCGCCACCGACTTTTATTTTATCCAAACAATATTCGGAAAGGCAAAAAGAAACAGAAAAAAACCTTTAAAGAAAATCTAAGTTCGGGGGGTAATTTATGCAAAGGGAAGGTGTAAGGCACCCTTTGCATCCATGGTTTTCCATGGGCTCTTAATTGCTTTGCTTGCTCGTTTGTTTAGAAAATGTAGATGAAAGAGATAGGGACTTTAGCTTGTGAATAAGCGTTGCCCTTTTGAAAAATTATGAGAAAGAATATAATAAAAAGATTTGAGCATTGCAAGGCAATTAGGGGCAATTACCTTAAACTCAGATGATATGTCTCTTTTTAGCCTTTCAGAATGAAAGGGTCTATCCTTGCCATAAGAGGGCAGGAAGCCTTTCGTTTGGAGGTTGAAGGGTCATCGAAGCATCCTTTGCCATAAGACTGTCCCATGCCATAGAAGGGCAGGTAGTCTAAGGCAAGGATCAGAATAAGCCATTTTTCGTTAGGCAACCAGAAGATACCTCAGCCTTTTTCCGTAGGCAACTTCCGAGGGTCGAGGTCATTTTTGTGTATCGAAGGCAGCATCATTTAGGGTCGTATGACCTTTTAATTATCGAGGCAACAGGCTGAGGTATCCTCGTATTCGAGGGACATGGCTTATTCTGCAAAAAAAACACGAAGGCAACAGGCAACAGGCAACAAGGCAACAGAGAGGTTACCCAAAAAGGGTGCGTGTGTGCAACAATCACGTGATTATGTTCAGATATTTATCTTTTAATTAGTTATTCTAATTCAGTTTAAGGCTTGCACTCCCTAAGATTACTAACCACGCAATAATATAAAGCAATAAAGGGGAAGGGGACAATGAAACCAGCGGATCCCCAATGGGGTTTGACACAAGTAATAATAATAAAAGGCATAAAATAAAATGAGGTTTAGGGTTACCAATGACGTAGCTTTGGCAATTGACAAACCCTGAAAAGGCAAAAGAAGAGACAGAAAACAGATAGTGAGTGCATTATCGGTTCGAAGGCGAACTTTATCAACCATAAAAGTAAAAAGAATAATGAAATTAAAAGTAAAATAGAGAAAGGACACTTAGCTTCGAATTTGATCTGATATGGTTGGCGGGAAGCCTCGGGGTAACCCTGAAAAAGGCAAGGCAGAAACAGTGAAGGCAAGACAAACCCCTGATTTTAAAAGAAAATAAAATATGCTTTAAAGATAAGGTACTTAGCTTTGGGTTTTTGATCAGGCGCGTTGTCGGAGTGAACCATGTCGATAACCCTGAAAAGGCATAAACAGAAAAGAAAATTTTTCAGTGTATGACTAATTCTCGCAAACCTGAATCGAGCACAAATTAAATAAAATTGGATTTAATTAATTATTGGTTTTTCAACCTAATTAATTAAATCGGTAAAAAATAATATCTGATTGTATTTTAAAAAATTAATAAAAAAACCTTGATAAACAAATAAACAATTAAACAAATAAATCAATTTATTTAGTCAAATAATAGATATTATTAATAATTAAATCTCATCAATTATTTACAAAATAAATATTTTTTTAAAATAGATGATTTTATGAAAGAAGGAAAGTTTAGAGGAAACTTTATTTTATTTACACACAAATATTGAAAAGAAAATTTATTGAATAAAAAAACAAATAACATGTAAAACTTAATTATTGAATAAATAAATAAGTAAACAATAAAAAAAATAGGAAAAGGACTCAGCTCATGATTCAGTGCAGTTGTCTTCTGGACGTCCACCATGGTCATGCGCCTTCAGAAGCATCAGATTTGGATTCACAAGAGATCTGGTCGTTTGAATTGAAGGTGCACCATAGAGACGCGTGGGAATAGGCGCACATGATCTGCAAGTGAGGCTTAACATAGAAAATAAAAGAAAAAACGCGCCCAGTGGGGATCGATCTCAGGACCCTGCGATTGGGCATCTTGCACGCGCTTTACCATTCAAGCATAGGACATTTGCTGATACTAAACTGAAACTTGATTAATATAAACCATTAAACAACGTTAATAAAATTAAAAAAACATGCCCAGTCCTTGCTTTCTTCTTCGTGAAAACACAACAGGCTATGGCAACAATTCTGTTTCGTGGCAATAAGCTTTCCCTACGGACAAAAGCGTAGCTATCACACCTGCATATTCCAAACTTAACAAATCGAAGCATAAATTAGATTTAAAGCCATGAATCGACTGTAAATTGTTCACTGAATCCAACAGAAACATTAATTTTGGCTAATTTTTCCTCCAAATCAATGGTCCCAAATTATGAACACAAAACCCTAGCCATGGTATCAAGCTAAATATGTATCAAAACTCAAATTAAATGGTCCAGAAAGTTCAAAAACATCTTCATGAATATAAATATATGCTCAAATTCGATTAATAATGTGTGCATGATGAAAATCGAAACTTGAAAAAGTTTGCTCAAACCGTGATAATTGACGTCGCAATTCTGGAGAATTTGATGACTTGCAATGGTATGGAACGCTTCAGAGACGTCCGACGAATCGATTTTAACGCTTGGAATGGCTTGAATCCGTTTCAAAACTTTGGTGCTATCTCATTCGGTTTTGCGTTTTTGACTTGAAACAGAGTTCCTAGAGCAGCCCCCTCTCTCGATCCTTGTGAATGGCTGTTATATTTATAATGCAAGATATTAGGTCAACAAAACTTGGGACAATCCAATCAAATCGTATATTTACACGAAGAATTTCTTATAGAAATTTTCCATATGATTTCTTTCCATTTTTGTCCAGATCTTCTTCCTATGGCCTTTTTTACGTTTCAGATGCCATCCATTATTGGTTTGAAATTGATCAAAAAATCTTTAACAAATCAAATATATGGCCTTTTATTATTAATTTATGATTTTACTTAATTTAATTGGTTTTTAAATAAATAAATCCATAAAAAAAATAAAATAAAATCATAAAATAAAAATAAAAATGGATTGGTTCATGGGCTTTCCATGAGTCCTTAAAAACGTGGGGAATTTTAAATATGGAGGCCCTATAACCAAAAGTTCACTAATTCTAACTGGGGGATTCATGCCTTTTTTTTAATTTTTTACCCACAACTCTTTCAATATTTATCACATGGAAATGATATAGGACTTTTTGGAAAGCTCAAGATGTCCTTTAAAAGCCACTTTAGAACATATTTTCCACTTGGAGATTTTATCTTGATTTGAATTTGAATAGGAGAAATGGTATGGGCAAATTTTGGGGTATGACAATTGTGAATGAGACTCACCCTTACTTGTTGACATTTTTCAGATTGAGGAGTAGCGGCATTAGTGCTCGGTGAGGATGACTCGTAGAGTTTATCCGTTATTTTGGGTCGTGTCGGTCATGCTCTGATATTGTAACATTGGGGAACGATAGTTTTAGAGTATTATGATCACTCTACTTTAATTGGTGTTGGATTTTATTTCCATTGGTTGTATTGGCGATGTTTTCCTTCAGCTGTGATGAACATGATTATGTTTTGATAATTTGTTTCCTAATGAAGCATGACTTAAGACTAAGGCTGGTTTTTTATTGTTTTTAAATAATTGTGGCACCCTTGTTTCATGTTTTACTCTGATTTATCTATTAATTGCAGCGGGGTTTAGAAGGGTGTTACAATTAGGGTCTCAACGGACCATGGTCCACTCCTCAGAGGTTTTAGAATCAAAATAACGCTAACCTTCAAAGGTTAAATAAATAGATATACATCTTATATATATTTTATTTATGCTAGTCACTTATTGTTTAGGAATGGTGAAACCACCAGAAACCATGGAGAGTCATCGATGGTCACTTGTCTAAGAAAGGGTGTTTGCTTTCCTGGAAAGTTTCTCGTAGTAGACAGTTTCTTGAGCACCTATTACAAACAAACACCAGAAAAAGATCACATTGCATGGAAAACTAACTTACCCATACAACAAAAACAAAAAAGAACCAAGTGGCAAAGTCATTCCCCCATAAAAATTTTAATCTTATGTTTGAATAAAACATCCAGACAATTAGAAGAACCACCTTTCTTCCTTAAAATGCATTTCAAAGAAGGCGATCAATTTTATATTAAACATTACAAGAAGTGATTGTCAATTGAAGATGGTTCCATAGTGTCAAGGAATCAATTTTTTTATACATTACATCCATTGACCAGTCATTGCACTTCATGCATCAATTATCACGCTTAACACGAATCATGTTCAACATT
Source organism: Vicia villosa (assembly GCF_029867415.1). Lineage (NCBI taxonomy): Eukaryota > Viridiplantae > Streptophyta > Magnoliopsida > Fabales > Fabaceae > Vicia > Vicia villosa. Next base: position 129,511,358 of record NC_081183.1, read on the forward strand.
CACTCACACCCCTAAGCCTAATTTTCATTGGAACCCAGTTATTTAGTTTCCAAAGCCCAATTTTCATTGACACCTATCACGTAATCTCTTCCCCACTGAATCATTTACTTTTATTGTCAATCTAAGCATAAGCATGTCGGCTAAACACGATATTTTAAATTTCTTGTTGATCTAAGCATCAATATTTCATTTGAAGATGGTCATTTAAATTTCTTGTCGATCTAAGCATCAGCATTTCGGCTAAAGATGATCTTTTAAGTTTCTTTTCCATCTAAGCATCAACATTTCGGATGGAGACGATCTTTTAAATTTATTGTCGATCTAATCATCAACATGTTGACTGGAGACGGTCTTTTAAGTTTCTTACCAATTTAAGAATTAGCATTTTGACTGAAGACAATTTTTAAATTTCTCGTTGATCTAATCATCATCATTTTGGCTAAAAACGATATTTTAAGTTTCTTGTCGATCTAAGCATCAACATTTCGACTAAAGACGGTCTTGTAAGTTTGTTGTCAATCTAAGCATCAACATTTCGATTAAAGACAATATTTTAAGTTTCTTGTCGATATAAGCATTAACATTTCGGCTAAAGACAATCTTTTAAGTTTCTTGTCAATCTAAGCATATGCATTTTAACTGAAGACGATCTTCTAAGTTTCTCGTTGATCTAAGCATTAATATTTTGGTTGAAGATGGTATTTTAATTTCTTTCCATTTCATTTCTTTATGTTCATCTAACGAAAAAATTTGGGTCCTTTATATTTAATTATCTTCCACAACGAGAATATGAAGCTCTCATAATTCATTTGTGAAGCCTCTGAAGATTAGAAGATAAGATCAAAAGTTTTACGTGAGAAAAATAGTACATGGTACAAATCAAATGTTCCTTTCACTATGCATATTTTGTGGCGCAAGGAATGTATTATTGTACAATGTTATCTACCACTCTCTATTCACTATTATAAAGAAAACACCTAAGAAATTGTGCAATTCTATTTTCACCCTCCAACGAATCTTTTGATGCCTATATAATGAACTACTGAACAAAATTTTGAATACGTCGAAACTCAGTTCATTTGAACATCTGTAAAAAGCAAGAAACTTTTGTTCATTAATTTGTTCAAACACTGTTGTGTTATCTTGTATTTCATTTGTGTTATCTACTTTTAAGAAGCATCTTGTAAACACACACTCTTTGTATTTCAACTTGTAAGTTAATTGTGTTCCTTGAGAGACTAAGGTATAGTCAGGATTTTTCAAGAAGCCATTGACGGTTAGTCGTTATGATTTGCAATCAGTTTGACTATAGTGGATTAAGTCCTTATTGTTAAGGCAAAATAACTTTGGCGGGTGGACTAGAGTAGCTTTCTTAACAGCGAACTAGGATAAAAATATCTTGTTCATTATTTTTCTTCCTTGTTATTCCTTTGTTTGTCTTGGTTCTGAAAAAGCTTTAAAACTTAAAACTCATTTAAAACCCCCTTTCTTATGTTTCCTTTACCTTCAATTACTACCATTTTGATGATTCAAGCTACACATCCAAACAAATTATGTTACACAAAAAAGCATAACAAGTTGTATTTTTAGAAAAAGAAAAGTCTCTTTCTCTAAACTTTGAACCTAGCAAAAACCCATAATTTTGTGGATATAAAAGAGAGTTTTGTAGTTAATGAGAGGAGACTTTTGGGGAGAGAATAAGATGATGCAAGAATAGAGATAAAAAAGAGTATTTGAGAGAGGAAAAGAGAGTCAGAGATTGAAGAAAAAACACTCATATTCATTCTTCAAACAACCACCATTTTTCATACACTCAAACCACCTCCATTTGTTATACACAAAAATCTCCACCATTCCTCATCTAAACCAACAACAACACTATTTTCTTCAACTTCACACTATCATTCAATTTTTGGAGTTTGTAAGTTGGTGTTGTTCATTAAGAGTATATATGTTGGTGTTGTTTTTGTTGTTGTAAGTTTATAATTATTCAAAAAATATTCATGTATGATGTTGTTGTAGATCCATGTGTTGTTTAAAAATATACATTCATGTATAATATTATTGTAGTTGTATGTGTTGTTTAGAAAGTATATATGTATGATGTTGTGTTATTGAATAAGTAAGAGATGAAGAGAGATGGCTGCTAAAAATGAGAGAAAAATGTTGGTTTAGATTAGCTGATGAACGTCATGACGGGCGTCACCCGACCCGTCATCAAGGTTCATGTCGTGACGGTTCTCCCGTCAACATGAGGGATGATTTTCACCCGTTCTCATTTCACGAGGGCACCCGTCATGCACCCATGACGACTATCATTTGGGTAGGCACTAGGACTATCTGTGCGTCACCCACAATGACGACCGTCACCTGGGAAAATTTCGCCCCTTTTGCTTTTTGCATTAAAAAATTGAAAATAATGTTTTTTTGTTTTTTATTTTCATAATTATTTGTTTATTTATATTACCTTTCCTTTGACGCATGTTTTTATATGATTCTTAATAATAATTAAGTTGTAAAAATGATTAATTATATGTGTAAATTTTTTTCTACTGGATTAAAAAGGGAATAACTGGAAGCACATCCTTTTATCCTTAAGTAAACGAATGCAAGACACACATCTTGTTTAAATTTGAATACCCGTCTTCCTCATAAAATTCAATAACTAGTCTCGAATACCACTTAGTTGTGCTAAATTTAATTTGTTCTTTTTTTAGTGAATTAATAATTAAAATGCAAAGAATAAAAATAGGTAAATAAATGTACATCTATTTTAACCATCAGGTTTGCGAGACGCAAGTCGCACAACTTGGTCGTTTCAATTCTCATTATTTTTTATAAAAAAAAACCTAAATCAAATTAAAAAGGAAATAACTAAATGCATAACCTTTTATCTTCGAGTAAATGAACGCCAGACAAACGTCTTCTTTTAATTCGAATGTTCGTCTTCCTCCTAAAAATAACAACCAATAAAATTTTATTTTTTGCCATAATGCGAGCAAATTAATTTTTTTCAATTAACAAACATTTTTTCCGCCTTTGCGTGATTAAACCTTTTTATTTAAAATTAATCTACACACAAATTTTTCTATCAAAGAACTATGTAGCTTTGAATTCCCTTTAGCATATGAGGATACGTAGGAGCAAGATTCAACATCTTGTTAAGCACTATAATAAAAAACCTTTTTCTCTTTCTTGATAATACGTTGTAATAATTAGGAGAAATCGAACACCTTAGGCTACCACTTTTATTTGCAAAATTAATTAAAGGTAATTGTTGTTTACAACAGGTGTCGTGGAGTGCTAACACCTTCCCTACACATAGGGCTAGAAATGAGTCGATTCGATTCGAACTCGCCTCAGTTTGGCTCGACTCGTTAAGAATTGGTTCAACTCAAATATCGGTTCGAGTTCGTCACGAACTTTTTTTCAGCTCAAACTCGACTTGTTAGAAGTTCACGAACAACTCGGTTCAACTCGTTAGGTTCATCTCATTAGGTTCAACTCGCTTGCTTCACGGACTTAAAAGTTATTTCTTGAAGTCTATTTTTGTACATATATTTGACATTTTAAATTAATATTTTTTTAAATAAATATATAAAAATAAAATAAAAGTTATAAGATTTAAATTTATACGATGTTGATTTTATTTGTATAATTATTTTTAGAAATATTTTGCTCATTTGAGAATATAAATCATCAATTAAAACTATTAGATTAAAAGAAAATATAGGGGTAAGATCTAAAGCAAATATTTAAACATACTCTTATAGACAATATAATTCATCTCATATATAATCGAGTTGACTCATGAACCTAACCAGTTGAACTATGTATAATTCAAGTTCAGCTCATTGAGTTAACGAACTTAGTTTTTAACTCATATTCAACTCATTTGGTTCATGAACCTAGTTTAAAGATTTAATTATCGAAGCGAGTTTTGAACTATTTTTGAGTTGGTTTGGTTGCCATCCCTACCTACACATAACCAACTACTGGACCTGAATTTGGTTGCGATGACCATACTTTTATTCTTTCAGTATTTTATCAATGTTTTCTCTTTTCAAATATAAACTTCGGTGGAAGCTTCATTGTTTTCGAGCGTTTTGTCAATCAGGTATTTTTTGTTCCACGACGGTCTCTAAGGACAAGATTATATATGTTGCATAATTGCTTAATAAAAGGTTAAGACATCAATCATGATATTTAGATAGTGGTTTCCCATGTCACATTACATAGGGAATATATAAGTTCCAATAACTAACACTTAAATATGATATGTATGTCTTGTTTATAGGAAGCTAAAAAGGTAAGATTTATGGTTATAAAAAAGTAGGTAATGATACTCGTCCCTCCATTAAAAATGTTTTATTTGTTAAAGGATCAAGCCATGAGCTACTGATCATATCAAGCTATTAGTCAATCAAATGGATCTATACTTTTCTCCCGATGAAGAAAAATAATATTTGCAAAGGGTGAAATGCCTTGTTAGAGTGGAGAATTATTATTAATTAGATAAATTAGATATTAAGTAAATTTAGTATTTAATATTAGTTAGTCTTTATTTTAAGTGTTGTTGAATTGAGCTCTTTTAATGTTTGGGCTTTTATTTGACTATCCATTAGAAATACTATATATGTAGTGTCTTTGACACATTCTAGAGATATGAATGAAATCAAAATTTATGTTTTATTTTTATTTTCTTAGCTTAGTTTTATTTGTCTTGTAGTTTTAGAGTTTTTAGTAACTTTGTTAGGGTTCTTGAATTTGCATCCTAACAATTGGTGCTTTCATTAATGCACTCAATCTCCCTTCCATGACATATTCGTACTACAATCATCCATTTTATCCTACATTCACTCACTCACATTATTCCACTCCAACCATCATTTCTGCTCCACAAAACCCACATCCTCCATGTTACGATTCATTCTCAAATCCTCTATTTTCAACTTTCACTCCACACCAACAACATATACCTTCTGCTCCACCTTAATCTCAACCTTAAAATTTCTTCTCACAGCCAGAAAAACTTCACCAACTAGAAATCCTAAAACAATATATAACAAAAACTCATGAGATCTCAACTAAATCTAGGGAAGAGTTGAAAGAATAGATTCAAATTTGAGTTATTCTCTAAAAGCATCACAACTTGCTTTCAAAGAAAGATCTCAAAATCTTTCTGATTCATTAAAAAAATCACAAGAAAAAGTGAAAGAAACATATGTTCAGAGCACTACCGAAAAACAGATGGAGGAAGAAAAAGCAGTCGAAAATTCTCATTTACCGAAGTGTTCTCAAGCGACAGTTCCGATTTCTTCTTTGGCAATAGTTCTGAAATCTTCTCCGGCAATACTTCCGACATCATTTTTGGAAAAAACTCTGGTGTCACTTCCGGCAAAAACACCAGCAATCTTTTCGACAAGATCTTCGGCAAAATATTTGTTCTTATACAACAGATTCAAAGAACAATCACCATTTAAGACCTCGTTGAAGAAAAAGTGTTTTTGCATCGTTGCCATGACAAACACACTTCTACAACATTTCTTCTCAAGCTTCAATCTATCTGGTGTTGCAATTTTTATTTTTGATCCAGGCGGAATGATAACAAGCTCGTCAATCTCCACCGTCCTTTGCGATCCACCGGACAAATTGATAACTCACCTTATATGCCACAAAAACCGTGAAATAGCTTTAGTGCATAGTGGAAGCATATTCGCCAATGTTTGGGAAAAGAGTCTATGTGCCCTTATTTTCAACCTTGGAGACGATCAATTTATTTTTTCTCAACCATTGCACTGTGTGTGGCAGCCGCCACTTCATTACTTGTTGTTTTGGATAGCAAATTATTAGGGTTTGTTTGGAAGAAAATGTGGGTTCGTGTTAAAAAAAAATTGGGTCTTGGACCAAAAGCATGTTCACTTAAATTATTAATTTTTTAGTGTGACAGGAAGCACTATATTTGGTTTGGACATTCAAGGGCTGAGGACATGGATTAAAAAGGTTTTTAAGTTGCTTCCATACGTCTCTATTGGACTAGAGGCACCCGTCAAAATTTTAAATTTCCATATTTGCATTTGAACCTTGAGGACAAGGTTCAAGTGAACCCGTCGGCAATGTTAGAGTGGAGAATCATTATTAATTAGATAAATTAGATATTAAGTAAATTTAGTATTTAATATTAGTTAGTCTTTATTTTAAGTGTTGTTGAATTGGGCTCTTTTAATGTTTGGGCTTTTATTTAACTATCCATTAGAAATACTATATATGTAGTGTCTTTGATACATTCTAGAGATATGAATGAAATCAAAAGTTATGTTTTATCTTTATTTTCTTAGCTTAGTTTTATTTGTCTTGTAGTTTTAGAGTTTTTAGTAACTTTGTTAGGGTTCTTAAATTTGCATCCTAACATGCCTATTGTTAGTGAATAAAGCACATTGGATTTAAAAAAAAACAATTGATATATGAAAACTTGATATTGATTTATATGTTAAATAAGCTCAATATAGTCATAGGATTACACCATAAGAAATTTAAATCATATATTTTTTGAGAGGCATGTCAAACGGGTACAAAAATTTAAAACCTTAATTGATCTTTTGAGCTTTACACGTTGATTTATTTAGTTCAACTATGACAACCTCAATAAAATATAAAAATTATGGACTTGTTAATATAGATGTCTATATCATATGAACATGGGTTAAATTCCTTATCAATAAGGATGAGGCATACCATGTATTTCCTGTTTTATGCAAACAACTGAGAAATAAAAAAGATATTTGTATAACTATAATTTTCAGTTATCAAGATGGATAATTTGAAAATAAAGTGATAGAAGGATAATAATAGGATTTATATTATTAGTATGGTTATTGGGCTTTTAGTAGTGTTTGGGCTTTTATGTTATTATTATCCATTAAGAATGTTATATAATGTAGTCTCATAGAGACATTTGAATCAATCAATGAAAAATCAAAGTTTATTTTATCTTTTATTCTCTTAGCTTGTAGTGTTCTTTCCCTTTAGTTAGAAAACCCTAATTTTAGTGTCTTGATAGGAATCTTCCTATCAATTGGTGCTTTCATCCATGTACTCAAATCCTTCTATGGATTATGCTTATCATACACCTTCATCTCATCAATGGAGCATTCCTCCTACCTATCCCTCACCCACACCACCACCTTCATTTCCATCATTCCCATGGGAACTCTTTACACCTTACTACACTCATGGATCTTCATCACCAAAATTTTATCTAAATCATGGATATTCACCTCATACACCTACCTCATATCCACCACCACCTAACTCATATTCATCCTATTCATCTTCTCATGATTCATACTACTACCCTAATTATTATCATCCACAACTTCAACCAACAAACTCCTCTTCTACAGTTTGTAATCAATATCAAACCCATTTTAAAAATAGAAGAGATTCTGATAGGTATCTGCAAGTGACCCATCCCTGTTTTAAGAAATACTCACAAAAAAGTTCAAAAATCATTCTCACCAAATCCAAATCAACCAACACCACAAAACCCCTTTTCACACTCTCCTTCAAAAACCCAATTTCCGACATCATCATCTCACACAAAAACCAAACATCCCCACAAAAAAACTATGTTTTCATCGACTACGACAAGCCTCGTGAAGAGTGCGGCGTTGTCGGCATATATGGCGACTTAGAAGCTTCCTGTCTCTATTACTTAGCCCTACATGCTCTCCAACACAGTGGCCAAGAAGGCGCCAGAATCGTAACCGTGAATAACAACATCCTTCAATCCATCACCGGCGGTGGTCTTGTTTCCGATGTCTTCAACGAATCTAATCCCAATCAATCGTACAATCCAGCTACGTATTGTGATTCGGATTTCCCGATTGATAATGGTGTGAGTTGTTTGCCGATTCCACCGGAAAAAGGGAAACAGATCGTGTCTGAGTTGATTAAGAAATCGGAACTTAATTTGAAAAAGGGAAATCAAATTGGAGTTTTAAGGGTTTCAAATGATGATGACAAAGAAACATTGGATCTGTGCAGAAAATTTCCTAAAGGTGAAACCTTGGATCAAATTTCAGGTACGAAAGAAACAAAAGCGGAAACGGAAGAAATCGAAGAAGCTTCGCTCTTTCAACTTCCTTCTGAGGTGACTCCTGGCCCTAGTGGCAAGCCGATGAGTGTGGTGGGATTTGATTTTTGTAACGAGAGTTGCATTGTTTCTAGAACTTATTCATGTAACCTTGAAAAAGACACCACACATTATGGTAGCTATGAAAAAGGTGGTATTGTCGCACTCAGTGATCCAGGTAATTTTCTTTTGAGTGATTTTTCAAAATTTGATCGCCCACCTCTCCTTCTCTTAGCATTCCAGGCTTTGGTTAAGTTCACTTATGAGCTAGGCCGCTTCCCTATTCCTGGTGTAGAGGATGATGCTCAAAAGCTTATAGCCATTGCTAGTCATATGAATGACATCTCAGGTGATGAGAAAATAGACGATATAAATCCAAAACTTTTGCAACAATTTGCGTTGGAGACTAGGGCTGTATTGAACCCTACGGCTGCAATGTTTGGTGGAATTGTTGGACAAGAGGTTGTCAAAGCATGCTCTGGGAAGTTTCATCCAGGTCCCTTCAACGACGACAAGTTTCATGTTGATGTCGATTTTTTGGTCCCTCCGAAATCACCGGATTTCAATCTTAACTATGCCAATAGCGTCTTGCCTCCACCAGCTCCTACCACGGTATACTCTCGTTATGAATCTCCACAATTTTCATTGAATATCTTATCTAGAATCCCATCTCAATTCATCCTCAATTCTAAAAATTCATTTAATTTTCAAGTTATGATCACATTGGGGAAATATTTTGTTATGGTTGATCAAATTGTTGCTGAATTTTTGTGTTGTGGAACAAGTGAATATAGAAAGTATACTGAAACTGGATTCTCAAATATCTGCCACCATATGTTTGTTGAAATACCTCTGTCAATCATTCAATTGCTTTCGTCTATACCATTTCCGCCGAAACCGCCGGATCCTTGTTTTTGGCTGAACAATTCTACCATGCTTCCACCACCTTCTTTCAAGATGTGGGAATATCTGATTTATAAGGTTACAAGATGCGGTACCGGCTACGGTCTAGTGCCACCAAAATGGCGTGGGAATGGGGCATGTGAGATTGCTGTAATCCAGCAAATTATTGTGGCAATTAATTCTCTCAGCAAGGGCTTAAACATGTTTAAGCAGACATTAGATGTACTTCTCCATGTTCTTGTTAGATTTCCACGAGTAGAACTTCTGCAAAACAAGGTTACATCATTTATACACTGCATGGTGGATACATTAGGTGCACATGTCATTCCTTACCTTCCAAAGGCACTTGAGCATTTACTTGCAGAAACTGAGCCAAAGCAAATGTCTGGTTTTCTTTTGTTGCCCGATCAATCTATCTGCAAGTTCAATATTTTGGTACGTGACATTTTGGAGGAAATTTTTCCATTTGTCGCTGACCGGATATTTAGTGTTATTCCAAGAGAGGGATTGCCTTCAGGTCTTGATACAGTCACTGAGGAAATTCGTGAGTTGCAAGAACTTCAGCGAACATTGTATACATTTCTTCATGTGATTGCTACACATGATTTGTCAACTGTATTTATTTCCCCAAAATGTAAAGCATACCTGGATCCAGTGATGCAATTGCTTTTTTACTCCTCATGTAATCATAAGGATGTTCTTATAAGAAAGGCATGTGTGCAGATTTTTATTAGAGATTGGTGTGCCCAGCCATATGAAGAAAAGGGTCCTGGTTTCCGGAGTTTTGTGATCGAAACGTTTGCTACAAATTGCTGTTTGTACAGTGTGCTGGACGATCTTTTGATTTCCGTGATGCAAATACTCTTCTTTTGTTTGGAGAAATTATGGTCGCACAGAAGTTGTATAAACTTCATTGTGTTTTCTACTTCCGTCTTATTTACATTCGAGGAGTTTTTACCTTCATTGTGTGGGATCCAGGAAAGATTAATTTAGCATCTTAAGTTTTATTTTAGAACCTTGAGGACAAGGTTCGAGTGAACCCCGCGGCAATGATAGAAGGATAATAATAGGATTTATATTATTAGTATGGTTATTGGGCTTTTAGTAGTGTTTGGGCTTTTATGTTATTATTATCCATTAAGAATGTTATATAATGTAGTCTCATAGAGACATTTGAATCAATCAATGAAAAATCAAAGTTTATTTTATCTTTTATTCTCTTAGCTTGTAGTGTTCTTCCCCTTTAGTTAGAAAACCCTAATTTTAGTGTCTTGATAGGAATCTTCCTATCATAAAGCTTTTGAAAAAAAGTGTGAAGAATATGATATTTGACCTGATTTCTCTTCTTCTAGAACACCCTAAAAAATAGTGTTGTAGAAAGAAAGAATTATTTATTTCAATAGATGGCAAGAATCATAATCCACATGACAAATGTTGTAAAACACTTTTGAAAAGAGGTGGTAAATACTAGATGTTATTTTAAAAATATATGTTTAATTAAACCTATCTTAAATAAGTATCCTTATGAATTCTGGAAAGTGTTATAATCAAAATAGTTTGAAAAATAATGACCTCAAATTTTGGTTGTGATGATAATAAGATGTAAGAGAATAATTTGATTCTTTGATATTTATTACATGTGTAGAAAGCTGCTTGGAATAGTCTAAGGAATTTATAATATAATAAAATGTACAAAAATAGGCTTTAAAGTTTCCCTCTTTCTCTGAAAAGAACGAACCCGCCGTCGTCTTATGCTAAGATCTCAACTTTAGATAAGTATAGCGAAATATCATTAATTGGTCACACTGCCTACAAATGGAAATAAATCATCGTGCTTTATTTAATGTGATACCAAACTCAACTTATCTTGATCCTCTGATTCAATAATTGTTGTTATCCTTTAATAACTTTTCTTCTAATGACCAAGTTACTATCTTATGGAAGCTTGTCTTTTGAAGGAAAATATGGTTCATCCTTTAATGTTTTCCTTCTCATGTTTCAATACCAAATATAATACAAGGAACACTATTACAAGTTATGCACAACAACTTTTACAAAAAGAACAAGGTTGTTTGGAAAGTCTTTGTCAACAAGTACAACCCCTTCAATGAATTTACACCATTGTGTTATATTTTGTCTTGTAGACACCATTGCATACGTTAAAGTACCCACAACATGCGCATAAGGAACACTTTTCATATCAAACGTTTGATCTTCACTTGAAGGACTTTGACTAGACCTCAAATTGAAATGAGTAGCAAGATGAGTGCATACCACCTTAGAACTTTCCATTTGGAATCTTTGCAACACTCTTTTGATATAATGTTCTTAGGACATACAAAGTTTCATCTCCTTTATTTCATGCATTATTCTAATGGAAAAACTTCGTTAAGTTGCTCCCATGTCTTTCATGGAAAGTGACTCGCCCAACTACTTCTTTAACCTGTTAATGTTAGAAATATTTCCCCTACAATAAGAATATCATCAACATATAACAATATGATAATGAAGTCATCTTTAGAAAATTTTCTAACAAAGAAGCAATGATCTGAAGTAGTCTTCTGGTATCCTTGATCGAACATAACAGACTCAAATTTCTTGTACCATTTCCTTAGAGCTTACTATAACCCATATAGACTCTTTATCAATCTACATACGTGATATTTTTTGCCTTTACCTTGAAAACTATTGGGTTGTTTCAAGTATATCTCTTCCTCCAAATCACCATGAAAGAAACCCATTTTCACATACATTTTCTCAAACTCTAAATCTAAATCAAGAGTAGCAACTAAACTCAAGAAGGTTCTGGTAGATGAAATCGTTACAACATGTGAGAAAATCTCATTAAAATCTACACCATTTCTTTGACGAAAATATTTCACCACTAATTCGCCTTTATAACTTGGAGATTCAAAGTTCTCTCATGTTTAACTCTATAATTTCACCAGTTTTCCAAAACTATTTTGCCTTCAGGAAACATCATTGAATCATAAATGTGATTATCATGCAATAATTTCATCTAATCATGCATTACATCCAACCACTTTTCATTTTCATCAATTTTCATGGTCTCTTGAAAACACTCAACTTCACCCTAATTAGTCAAGGTCACATACTCATTAGAGTTATATCTTGTAAAAGGTTGTCTCTACCAGTTAGACCTCCTAAGTTGAACATGAAATGGTTTTGGAGCTTCACCAAGATTGTCATCCTATGACATATTATTATCCTCCATCATCATTAGTTGGAATATTTACCTCATCTTCAAGTTATTAATCATCAACATAATCATGTGACTCACCATTCTAATCATCATCACCAATGCTATCTAGATAATGAAAATGTTACCGAACTAGGTCAATATTAGACAAATTGATATCTTTCTTAGTTGTAGTATTCTTCACCTTGTCAATGTCTTCAATAGTTTGGACTTCCATGAACACCATATCGTGGCTCATGGTAAGCTTCTTCCCTATAGAATCATACATCCGATAATTAAACTCATCTTACCCATAACAGATGAAGATACATTGTTTTGAATTTGCATATAACTTGGATCTTTCATCCTTTAGAATATGCACAAAAGTCTTACAACCAAAGACTCTCAAATGATCATACTTGACATTTTTTCAAAACCAAATTTTGTCTGGAACTTCACTGTTCAAAGAAATAGTAGGAGTGGGATTAATAAAATTTCCATCTACATATTATTGAATAAAACCACATACATGTAGATGTTCAAACTCTCTTTCTTCATCGGACACAACATATAGCTTTACGAAACTAAACATCTTCCACCTTGTCCTTCCACAAATGATAATTATAACCATTCAACAATATCATCTTCATATTTGTATTTGACTCCATTATTCAAACAAGTAAAATAGCCTTTAGCCAGACTCTGATGCCACTCTGATGGGAAATTAACACATAATAATAAATCAATATATGACAGATATAAAATTCCCCAAACCTGTAAGAACTTATGAGCATCAACATCAAATATATGACAACAAAAAAACAAATAAAGACACTAAAAAACACCAATATTTTAATGTGGAAAACCCTCAATGTGAGAGTAAAAAATCACAAGTCATCCTAACCAAAGAAATAACTCCATTATAATCAAACAAGGTTATTTACAAAATAGTGCTAACAAGAACAAAATTACAAAGAAAACTAGATTTCAAATAAGAAACAAGAAACTGAAAGTATCCAAATTTTTAAGTTTAGTGTGAAGCCAACTTCTCATAGTTCAGACTTTGTTTTGAATATTTGAACGGTTATAAGGTAGACACAAGTGTTGCGAACATGCCCTCCAAAAATAAGCCCGATCCAACGATTAACGAATCCAAATCGTCGATTTACTGAGATTGGTTGCAAAAAAACGAGAATAAGTTTCTCTAATTTTTTCTCTCTTTTTAAAGCGGATTTTTGTACCTTCTTTTCTCCTTCACTATCCTAAATTGACTCTCTCTACTTAAATAAGTGAGACACATATCTACTAACATATTTAGGTCTTTCTCCATATTGGAGGAGAACTCAAATCTAATAAATATATCTAAAATTTAAGTTGAGAGAACTAAAAAAATATCTGTGTAAAATTATAATCAATTAAGTTATAGTTAACCTCTCTCTCAAGTTTAAGTCAGAGGGAAATTGACCGTAATTATGACTTATAGGGTGAATCAAGATAAATTATAGTATATTTATTTCTTTTCCCTTAAATATATTTATCTTTTAACGTTTTTAAAGTGACCTTAAGTTTTATGGCTTATGTTACCTACTTAGACTAGAATTAGGTGTTGGTAGCCCAATTCACAATAGTGTAGTCCCAAACATCATCAAAAATCAAAATTTCATTTTAAAACATAAAAAGAGAAAAGAGAAAGAAACAAACAAACGAAACGGTGTGTTTTCTACATTTCATTGCATATTTTATTAACAATGACAAACTTACAATCACTAACTAGGTCTAAAATAATTTAACTATCTTAATTAATTATTTACTTGTATAATAAGTAATTTAATTAATCAATTATTTTGTATCACAAGTAATCTGATAAACTTAACCATACGATTACTTATAATATAAGTAACTCACTAAATTCAACCAAAATTCCAAATTATTGTAGCCTATAAGAATGATTAGAAAAACTTTAATAGAATATTCAGCAATAGAATTTAAACAATGTAGAATTCCAAAAAATTACAAACAACTTACAATTAATTAAAGACAACAAATTGAGACACGAGATAGAGACATATTTTGGTCACAAATGCATTACTTTCCTAGTGGCAACTTTACAGATAACCCAACCCATCTGAAGAAAACAACATTGGAATTATTAGATGACCCATCTGAAGAAAAATGATAACAGCTATACTTGAGAGTCGAGAGTGAACACTCACCATAACGGTCTCTTCCATGCTTAAATTTGTGAAAGGGGCATTTTGCACTCTTATATTAGAAATGTTATTAAAATAAAAATTTAATAAAATTAGCTTTTAGATATTTTGTTCTTTACTTAATGCTACGGACAGAAAAACTGTGGCGTAAATTGCAATTGAAGAAAACATGCTCCCTAAACCCCACACACTCCACCCTACCCCCCTAATTGAAGGTTTTAGACCAAGTCTTGTTAGAAATGTATTTTCTTTGATATTTTAGAGAATTTTTTTTTTTTCAATTCCATAATTTTCTGGAATATATTTATACAGTTTTCAAGAAATGTAGTTGAGAGTTAAAAGTAGCTATTTCTTGGGTTCTATAATTCATGGTATATTTTTTAGAGAATTTTTTTTCTTTCAATTTCATAATTTCTCTAGATTAATAAATTTATAAATATTTCAAGAAAATTAGTTGAGAGTTAAAAGTAGCTCTTTTTTTGGTTCTATAATTCTATTGCTTTTTTATTTTATTAAAAATGTGTGTTAAATTGTCCCTTCTAATAAGGAAGATTTTCTTTGAAGATGATCAATATATGGTTGCTATCGGTTTGAAGATCGGATTATTTTTTGCTGCTCCGTAGATTTGGAGAGATGGGATATCTGCACACACTCTAACACCCAAGTCAGTGATTGTCCGATATGAAAGATGTACAATTTAAAGGAAATTTTATAAACTTTGATTTGATGTTTGTGGTCCTTTTCATATCTGACGACTCTGTCTCGATTTTCAGTTTGGATTAAGTATTTTATCAGACAAGTATATGTTTGTTCTCTAGGTCCTAGAACCTTTTACTTAATAATAGATATTTGTTTTATGATGTCATTTCTCTGGCATCATTTATGTCACAAATATCTTTTTACCTTTGGTCTTTGCGACAATTTTGCGTTTTTTCTCATTTGACCACTTTTACAAACGAAATTGGGAAGGACTAGTTGCCCCCCCAAGCCTACTTTGGTATAGCCGAGGTAAGGTTTTAGACTTCGTTTTCTCTTTGTATTCCTTTGGGATACTTTATTATTTACCAGTATTGGAGTGACTCTTCTTGTCCCTTTGTGTGATTAATATCTGTGTATTAGCTTTAGATACATGCCTTAAATTTTTGTGTTATCCTTTGAATTATGATTGCACTCTCATTGGCCGAGATTATATGTCTTCTTTGGTCATTTTTTTTATTGTACCTTAATCATTTCCCTAATGGGCGTAGGTGTGAAGCTCCTCATTTTCTATGTATAAGTTGTTGTGACATGTTTAAATTCGGTGATTCTTCATTTTTCCACTTGCCTTCATATATCCACACACACATATATATATATATATATATATATATATATATATATATATATATATATATATATATATATATATATATATATATATATATATATATATATATATATATTGTCGCCTTCATCTATTCTTTCCTTCTTCCTTTTCACTTTTTACTTTAATCTTCTAGGACTTCTCCTTACTGAGATTTCTTTTCCTCGCTCCATTATTGTTGTTTCATTGTTTTTATTGGCAATCACTTCTTGTAAGTTTCTTTCACATTATTGTTTAATATAAACTTGATTGCCTTATTTGAAATGCACTTTAAGGAAGAAAGGTGGTTCTTCTAAATGTCTGGATGTTTTCTTCAAACATAAGATTAAAATTTTTATGGGGGAATGACTTTGCCACTTGGTTCTTTTTCGTTTTTGTTGGATGGGTAAGTTAGTTTTCCATGCAATGTGATCTTTTTCTGGTGTTTGTTTGTAATAGGTGCTCAAGAAAAAAATTGATTCCTTGACACTATGGATTTTGAGAACTCCAAGGTCATATGGGAGGCTACAAGACTTCTCCTAGCCTCAAGTTTGATGTGGTACTTGTATTCTTGGTGATGATTTGTTTTTGGAATATAACAGATTTTTGTTACATGATTTGTTGATTTATGATGATCATGGATTATTTTATACTTCGTGAACTCGATGTGTCATCAGAAGTTAACGATCTTTTCTAAATGTTTTCTTATATTAAAGTATTCATGTTTTTCAACGCATTTATTATTCTAACAAAGAAAGCACAAAGAAAGGATTTTTATTATTTGACATGTGACTCATACATGAAATGGTAGCATACATAAGTGTAACTCCATATCAAGATACAAAAAATCTAGACCTAAAGATGACGATAAAAATGGAAATTGGAAAATGTTTGAGATTTCATTAGATCACTAGAAAATATATTTTCCCTATAACTCTAAATCAACAGTACTTTGCCTCTGAAGAGAGCGGCTAGATCAATCCTTCTCGTCTTCATCTTTTGTGCTTCGATCAAGCTTGCATGTTGCAGTCTCTTTAATTTCTTTGAAAGTCCCTAACTTTTGTCTCGACCGATCTTACGAGTTTTCAATCCACCCGGATGCCCTAATTTTTTGCCTAAGACGCTTTTTCAGGTTTTCGACTCAACATGCTTTTGCCTTTTTTTAACAATGTTTGTATTTGTAATTTTTTCCTAAATCGTTCTTTCGAGCTTTTTCTTTTTTATTTTTTATTTTCAGGCGTAATATTTTTTAACTACATCTGAGTTGACTAGGATTGGAAATTCTTCTCCATCCATCATTGTAAGAATAAAAAATCCACAAGAGAAAGCATTTTTACAACGTCTGAGCCTTCATAGTTTGGGGTCCACTTCCCACGAAAATCTTTTTGTATGGACAATATCTTTTTTGACACAAGTTCTTGTTCCTTGAATTCTCTAGGACAGAACTTTCTGTCGAATTCCCTTTTGAGCTTTTTCTGATACAACTAACCATGACATAGAGCTATTATCCTTTTTTCTTTGATGAGGTTGAGTTGATCAAACCTTGATTAGACTCATTATACTTCTTCCATCTTAGTCTCCATTAAGATTCTCATTGAAGGAATCTCGAATTCCATAAGAAGTATTGCTTATATTCCGTACAATAGGGAGAAAGGGGTTACCCCTGTTGAGGAGAAAATTGACAACTTATAGCCATGTAACGTAAATGAGAGCATTTAGTATCAATCTATGTAGGTTTTCACCATCTTTTGTAGGACATTTTTGATGTTCTTCTTCGTTGATTCTACAATTCCATTCAATTTTAGCCGATACGGTGACGAGTTATGGAATTCAATCTTGAAACACTCGCATAACTCTTTCATCATCTTGTTATTCAAGTTGGTGGCATTTTTAGTGAGGATTTTATTTCGGAGTCCATTGCGGAAGATTATCTCTCTTTTGATGAATTAGATAACCACTTGTTTCGTCACATTGGCGTAAGAAGCAGCTCCAACCCACTTGGTCAAATAATCGATGGCGACCAAGATGAATCAATGTTTGTTCAAAGATTTTGGTTCAATGAGCCTAATCATATCAACTCCCCACATTAAGAACAGACAGGGTGATGCCAACACAATCAAGGGGGCCATCGGTATATGCATTTTATCAACATAGATTTGGCATTTGTAGAATTTCGTGACTTAGCTGAAATAATTAGATTCCATGGTCGACCAATAATAACTGGCCATTAGGATTTTCCTAGCCATTTCTTTCCCATTGGAATAAATCCTAAAATAACCTTCATGGATTTAGTTGATGAGCTTGTCAGCTTCAGGTTTATCCACACATATGAGTAGAACCACATTGTGATTCCTCTTGTAAAGCAACATTCAGAAGAAGAAAAAAGGTAGGCTGCCAACCTTCTTAACATTTTCTTGTCCCTATTAGAAATACTCTATAGTTACTCTTATATCTTGAGATAACATTTGGTGTCGTAAAACCAGGGCTTGCCATCATATTCTTCTTCAACTGATAAACAAAATACTTGCTTATCTTGCCTTTGGATTTTTGCCAGTGGGACTTCTTGATCCCTGCTTATTTTGAACAATGACGATAATGTATCCAAGACATCCTCCAATTGGTCGTCTTCTTGGGGAATGTGAAAGAAAGTGATATCTTCAAAGTGATCTAGGAGTTACACGATGAGAGTGTGATAAGGGATCAGTTTGGCATCACGAATTTCCCACTCTCTTTTCACTTGACGGATGACCAGAGCTGAGTCTCCATATACTTGTAGAACCTTGACTTTTAGGTCAATATTCGCTTTGATACCCATAGTGCATGCTTCATACTCCTCTATGTTGTTGGTGCAGTCAAAACACATCCTTTCCATAAAAAGGATGAATTGATTCTCTAGAGAGACCAGAACCATTTCGATTCTATGACCAAAAGCATTTGAAGCACCACCAAATATGAGAGTCCATCTTTCTTTGTTTCTAGATTTAACGTCTTTGTCTAAGACCATTATGTCTTCATCCAAGAAATCTAACCACATTGATTGATAATCCTCTATGGGTTGATGATCCAATTATTCTACCAGTACACTTCCCTTGATGGCCTTTTGGGAGACTTATATAATGTCATACTCTAATAGTAGCATCCGCCAACTAGAAATCCTACAAATTAAATTAGGTATCTCAAAGATATATTTGATTGGATCCATCTTCGACACCAACAAGGTAGTGTGACATAACATGTATTTCCTCAAGCTATGAGCAGCTCATGCTAATATGCAACACGTTCTTTCTCTTATTGAGTATTTAGCCTCGCAACTATTGAACTTCTTCCTCTAGTAATATATCGCATGCTCTTTTCGGCCAGTGTCATCATGTTTCCCTAGCAACACATCCTATTGAATCATCGAGCAGTGTCAATTATATAAGAAGGGGTTTCCCTAAGATAGGTGGTATTAAGATCGGTTGCTTTTGCAAATAATTTTTTATTTTTTCGAATTCCCCTTGACAATCTTCATTCCACTCAATAGCCTGGTTTTTACGCAGCAACTTGAATATTGGTTTGCATGTGGTGGTAAGATGTGAGATGAATCTAGAGATATAATTCAACCTTTCTAGGAAACCACAAACTTCCTTTTCGGTACGAGGAGTTGGCATCTCTTGTATTGCTCACACTTTATTGGGGCCAATTTCGATCCCTCTCTTACTGACGATGAACAGTAGCAATTTCTCAGACCTAACACCAAAAGTAAATTTAAGATAATTTAACCATCGTATAAATTTCCTCATGCGTACAAATAGTTTTTGCTGGTGGACCATGTGATCCTTCTCCGTACTTAATTTAGCGATAATGTCATCAACATAGACCTCTATTTCCTTATGTATCAGGTCATGGAAAAGTGACACCATCATCCTTTGATTGGTTGTCCCAAAATTCTTTTCCCCGAACGACATTACTTTGTACCAGAAGGTTCCTCATGAGATAATGAATGTGGATTTCTCCATTTCTTCAGGGGTGATCTTAATTAGGTTATAGCCGAAGATACCATCATAAAGAAAAAGACTGAGAATTAAGTGGTATTGTCTAGTAATACATCAATGTAATGTAAAGAGAAATCATCCTTCAGAATGGATTTGTTCAGATCTTGATGGTCTACGCGCATCTGCACTTTTCTATCTTTCTTTGGGACCGAAATGATGTTGGTAACCCGTTGAGGGTACTTTGCTACGACTAAGAAATCTGCATCGATCTCCCTCTTGACCTCTTCCATTATCTTGAGTGACATGTCAGGCCTAGTCCTTCTTAACTTTTTCTTCATTGGAACACATTCTGGTCTAAGTGGCAACTTATGCTTGACTATATTTGTATCTAGCCTTAGCATATCTTGATATGAATATGCAAACACATCCACATATTCTTGCAGGAATTTTACTAACTTCTCTCGTTCCTTTCCTTCAAAGAGACACTAATCTGGATTTCATTTTTTTCATGTTCAGTTCCCAAATTAATTGTCTCCACTAGCTCTTCATGCTGATGGATCACCTTAGACTCATGCTCTAGCATCCTTGTTATTTCTTCGAGAAGCTCACAATAATCCTCACAATCTTCTTCGGTGTGGTTAAAGTCATATGGGATAATAGAATCATTATTTTCAATGAGTTCATTTATTGATCTGCATAATTTGATTTTTTTTTAAAAGAAGGAAGAACGAAAAAAAAGGAAAATGCATGAATAAAATTTGCCATTTTTTTCAAAAATACTAAAGAAATTTGAAAAGGAAAAAGATGATTGGAAACTACCAAAATGATTTTATCGATGATAATTAATTCATTGAGACAAAAAGGTGCCCCCTACAAGCTATCCTTAAGCCTTGAGCAGAGCAAAAGGATTTGAAAATACAAGAAATTATTTGGAAAACAAAATAATATCGAGAATCTCAATGATCTTCTTTTTGTTGAGGCTAGCGTCCAGAGAGAAATGATGCACCATGTAAGGTACCTCTTCATCAACAGTGACATCTTCGACAACAACCATTTAATTATCATGAACAAAATTAGTACTTTAGAAATTTCTTTAATACTATTGATGGAAATTTTATCAACATAATGAGCCATAAATTCCTTCTAACACATGGGAGGCTTATATCCTAATCCATACTTGTATCACATTTTAGGTAAATTAAGCAGCTGCCCCAATCCTTTGGAGCTTCCACCTTCTACCACAACCTTTATAATATTAAATGAAGTGAGGGGCGAGTCCAGCCTTTTAGCATAACCCCTCTCGCCTATGGCTACCACGTTTGCGATTTTTAAAGCTTGGAAAGAGGTTTCCAAAGCTTCCTCTTTTGCTTCAACATACCGAAAAGATAATAGATTACTTACTTGCATGTCTTCTTCACCAGAGACAATTATCAGCTTATTTTCCACTAGAAATTTAAGCTTATGGTGCAGGTTTGAGGTTACAACGCCAGTTGTGTGAATCCACAGTCTGCCCAATAGGAAACTGTATGTTGGAGCTACATCCATTTCTTGTAAAGTTTTCTCAAAAGTATGAGAACCAATTTTAATGGGTAAGTCAACTTTCTCAATGACTTCTCTCATTGATCCATAAAAAAACTTTTACCACAAAAACGCTAGGCTTCAAGCAGGTTTCGCCGACTGACAGCTTGGAAATAACTCCTCAATGATTATGTGATAATTAAGAATTATATATATAAATTATGTTAAATTTATTAAGAATATGACTTTCATTGGTAATCATTGTGTTGTTGATCTTGTTAATATTGATTTAGATAATCATAACATCCAATATGGTGATACTATCCCTACTAACATTTGTAATTTTTTTTAGAAATAGATATAACGTTCTTAAGTACAGATTATGTTAATTATGATTTAATGTTATTTGGAGGTAATCTAATTTTTAAGTTAAGGTAGAGGAATGTCAATCTAGTTGTGATGTCTTTAACTCTTTTTATGTTGTTATCTTTCTTTGTTTAATTTTCAGTTTTAGGCTATATTTAAATATCATCAAATGAACATAGTGGAAAAGAATGAAGTGGAATGAAAATTTCATTCAATCGTTTGGGTATTTTATGACAGAACAAGATAGATCACTACAAAAAAACATCAATTTTCCAGGTGAATAGCACCCCGCAAATGCAAATATCATCCTGCAACGTAACAATTGCGGGGTGGACAAAACATCTCGCAAAAACGTTAGTCGCAACTTTTTGCAAGGGAAAACGCACTTCGCAAGTTTGCCAGGTGGTTTTCACTTCACAATTTTGCCAGGTGAAAAGCACCCCGCAAGTCCTTTACTAAAGTTACACGCAAACCAGAGCAGAGAGTACAGGAGTGCAGGGTGACTCAGAGCAGAGCAGAAAAAGGTTGAAACTTGCGGGGTGGAATTCACCTGGCAAACAGTAAATAAGCTAATAAAAATAATATATTTACATTACTCTAAATATTAAATTATTAATATTTAAAATAATATAAATATAATAAATCATAACTATCAATAGTAATCAAATCATAATATTATAATATCATAACTATCATAAATATATTTAAAATAGTAATAAATGTTAGTAATACAATATTTATGTTACTACAATATTTATGTTTATCATAATAATAGAGGGTAATAATATTCTGTTTCCTAAAATATAATATTTAATTATTTAACATATAATAAAAAAATATTCTGTTTTAACAAATAATAATAATATTTTGTTTTTTTATAATAATAAAATATTCTGTTTTATCAAATAAATAAAAATTTAGTTTACTAAAAATAAAAAGTATATTCTATTTTTACAAATTTCAGCATATATTTCTACTAATTTCAGCATATATTTGTTCCCATTTCAGCATACATTTGTACCTAATTTCAACATACAAAAATCATACAACATATTTTTATACCCATTTCAACATATATTTCTACACATGTTCATAAAACATACAGACCAATTATTTCTATCATACAAACCAATTAAAAGAATTTCTAAAATAACAAACAATTTATAAATATGTGTACCTTTGTAAATGGATTTGATGAAAATATAGAAAGCAGATCTGAATCCAACAAATTTTTTGAGTATTTGGATCTTGATTTTGTATTAAAATGGAGAGAATTGAGAGATATAGAGGAGTTGGGAAAGGGTTGGAGAATGAGAGAAAATGGGTTTGAGAGAATAAGAGTTTGAGAAGTTTTGAAGAGTTGTTTAATTTTGATATATAAAAGGAACTTGTGAGGTGAATATCACCCCGCAACTTTTCTGACTGTTGTGATCTGCGAAGTGCAAATCACCCCGCAACATTAATGTCAGAAATTGTACATAACGTTCACCTACCCCTATGTCAATCAATGACTTCAATTAAAGCTTTTCACCCACTTTTTTAAAAAAAACTTGCGAGGTGGCTTTAACCCTGCAAATATTATTCTGTTGGAACTTGCGACGTGGGGTTCACCCCCCAAATTCTTTTTCCCCTTATGACATTAAATTTCTCCTTGCCACTACTGACGCATCATTAATTACACAAATAAATTTTCCCCCAAATTTTTTAAAAATAGTTGCGGGGTATTTATCACTTCACAACATTCTTTTAAAAAAAAAATTAAATTTCCTTCTAACTGTTGCGAAATGGAAAAACTTATAATATTTTTTTAAAAAAAAAAACTGTGTTGCGAGGTGAATAACACCCCGCAAGTACGTTTTTTTGCGAGGTGATTACCACATGGCATAGTCACCTGGCTAATGAGCTGTTTTCTTGTAGTGAATTCTTCATTCTCCTCAAATTTAATGGCAAGAAATATGATGGTAAGTGATGAAATTGAATGGAATCTTTACCACTTCTTTCTACTCCACTCTATCCATTTTTAAGTGATCCAAATAATAGAATCTCATTATATTCCATTCTGCTTCACTCTGTCACATTCCATCAATCCAAACATACCCTTAGGATGTGTTTGTTTCAAGTTATGAAACAACATTCCTTAGAATCATATTCCCAGAATTCTTATTCATATGAATAATATTCCTATCCATGTGTTTGGCTAAAAATAAATTTTTATGGAAATGTTTACATATTTTATTCCTATGAGAATTTTGGATTTCCACCCTTTATACATGGAAATAAATATGAGAAAAGTTATGTGTAAAATAATTTATGGGAATAAAAAGTATATGTGAACAATTTTAAAAAATTTGAAATAAACATGAGATTATTGTATTTCCCATGTAATATTTTCGGGAATATATTTTCTATCCTTGAAACAAACACACCTTTAGGGTATGTTTGGCTATTATAAAACAAACGGAGTGGAATGGAAAAGAATGGGACGGAGTGGAATTACATAAAAATGTCATTCGGGTGTTTTCATATTATTTCATGACAGAATAGAGAGATCTTGTCATTCTTCCTAAATTAAAGTGTATAAAAATGATAACAAATAATTGAATGGAATAGAATACATTCCATTCGATTCCACTTCGATTCCATAATTTTTTAATCAATTCAAACAATAAAACTTTAATTTATACCATTTCATTTCATCCCATCTCATTCCATTCCATCTATTTAAAGACAAATTGAAAATATGAAATTAAGATAATTTAAAACTCTCGATTTATTTTAGTTGTTTAAGAGTAGTTATCAACCATTTATTTGTATTTTGAATTTTTCCTAAATAAAAAATCACCGAATAGAAATACAAAATTAAATTTTTTTTTTTACAAATTTTAAAACAAGAAGATTACGCTATCACCAATATATTTTTTCTTTTTATCAAAACGCTATCACCAATCTTTTTGAAACACTATACTACAACACTCCACTCTCATGAGCTAACCAAATGAAAACTCATTGATCAATAGTTTTGAAACTTGAAATAAAAACTACTAGATAGGCTCGTTTTCTCTATCACGTGACTCATGATGAGTTGAGGATGAGATGAGATGCTCATGTTGTTGACATCCTTCTTCCAATCTGTTTGAAACATGCTTCAATGGTTTTCCATTTTTGTAGACCCCATACAACACCAACTGCATAGCTCCAAGTACAAATCCTGTACCATTTGGAACCTATATAATGTTGAATTATTAGTATATACACTAGTGTTTTTTTAATCTATAAAGAAGTTTCTAGATAGATATACACATATTATAAGAAAACAGATATTATATATAATTGCATATGATAATGACAATAGCATAGATTTCAAGCTTACCCCAAGAATAACATCACGAACAAGAACAGCATACAACAGCCAAACGCCACCATTTAAAAAGAAGAAAAAAGAAAGAAGGAATGGCAAATATTCCACACTTTTTGTCGTCACCACTGTTTTCTGAAAAATACAATTATGTAAAATAGGTCACGGTAACATAATAATGAAAGATATATTAAACAATTTAAAGCATGTTTTTGGTGGAGGGGTCGGAAGTGATGAAAGAATATGAGATTATTATATTTTATGAATGACATGGGGTTAAGTCTTCTATGGATATGATTTTAAGATTTTTTAAATTTGGGCGCATAATTAAGATAAACACCTGGATATGATTTTCAAACTCATAGCGTCACACTTATTTTAGCAATCAGACTTTTTTTAATATTAAATTAATCTGGATACCAATCAATCTTTAGAAACTATGGAGGAAAAAATTTTATATATAAATTTGTTACGGGAAGAGAAAGAATCACAAGAAATTTGAATCAAGATTAAAGATGAGGAAGACAAAGTATTGATTAGGAAAAAGATATAAAAAATAGGTGAAAATGTATCTCTACCATTTATTTAGTGAATGAAATAATATCTCACCAGGCTCGACATTAGTGAAAAGGACCAAAACTATAATTACTACCGTTGAATTCAGAAATAAGAGGTAAAAGAAGTGTTGGAAATGAAGAGTAATAATAAGGCTATTGAATTAGACAATATACCTATTGAAGTGTGAAAAATTATTGGAGACATGTACTGAGTAGCTCATTAAACTCATTAATGAAATTTTTATGAGGTAAAAAAATGTTAGATGAATGGAAAAGAAGCACTTTAGTTTCAATCTATAGAAGGTATATGATATAGTGCCTATTGAGGTTTTTTGGAAAACCTTAGAGAATAAAGAGGTTAGAATTACATATATTCAACCTATTCAAGATATGTATTAACAGGTATCGACTAACGTGCGGACAAAAGGTGGAGAGACAAACAATTTCTCCATTACAATAGGCTTGCATCAAGGTTCCTAAATCCCTACCTTTTCACCTTAATTTTATATGTACTCGCGGAACATATTCAAGAGCTAGCACCGAGATACATGCTTTTTATAGACCATATAGTCTTACTTTGAGAGTCGAAAGAAAATTTAAATGAGAGGTTTGAGACATAAAACTGAGCTTTAGAAATGCATAGTTTGCATCAAAGCAGAAATAAGATGAAATATATGAAATGTAAATTAAAAAAAAAAATTATAACCTAAAGGTGAAAGTTGAAGACTATATCATCCCTCAAGTCATACAGTTAAATATCTCGAGTATGTAATACAAAATAATAGAGAAATAAAATAGGATGTAAACTATAAAATTCAAGTTGGGTGGCTAAAATTGAGGAGGGTTTTAGGGATTTAATGTGACGCAAAGGTATTGCTCAAGCTGAAATTTAGGAGGGTTTCAAGAATTATATGTGTATATCCGTCAAGCCGGTCTCATTTAGTGGGATAAGACTCTATTGATGGGTTGACATTAAATTAATTTTGAATTTTAAAAAAATTTTCAAAAAATCTATAATGAAATAATTGGATATGCACATATTTATATTGACTATTATTTTACCTTATTGTCAACAATTAATCTTCAACCTAGTTTTTTTATAAATTTAATTGATATTGATTACCTTATAAAAATATTTTATGCTTTTAATTAATTATAATTGGTAAAAAGATTGAATTTTTAACTTTTTCTCTAATCATGTTAAATCTTTGAATGTGTATACTTTTTTACATTGGTAGTTGTATGAAAGCTGATATTTTCTTATATACAATAATTATAGATTAACTTTTGACCCATTATTTTATCATTTATATTAGTCTATTATTATTGATTGTATACCGACTATTTTAAATACACACGTGTACAATTAAATTATACAAAGATGTGATTGGCATATGTAAGTGTTAGATCTAGATGTTTCATTGAGCATTGTCATCACTCATCATTATGAAACAACAAATATATGAGGAAAACTGTGGCCCGTGTGTGGGACAGTGCTCTTATCAGGTTCCCTCTAATGAAAAATAAAGTAACCTATCAAATCAACTTCAAAATAAGAATAAAGAGAACCACTTATTTGGAAGAAAGAAAAAAAAAAGATATTTGTGATATACAGAAACTATACAGATCCAACTCATTGCCATCAATTATTTCAATTTAGTGAACACAAGATCTACCAAACAGTCAAACACAAATTATTGCTCTTGATTTATTTTTTAGGTCAATTTAATTATAAACTTTAAATAATAATAATAATAATAATAATAATAATAATAATAATAATAATAATAAATAATAATAATAATGCAAAGTTGAATTATTAATTAAAAAAATGGAGAAACTTACCATAACAGCAAGAGGTGAAGCATACATAAGAATGTTCAAAGCTGCACCCATGATACCAACAGCACCACTACGAGCTTCTCCTTCTAATGCTAACTGAGTTGCAACTACTGCTGCTCCCAACACTCCCACGTCCAAAATTCCAGCCAAAATTGCAGTCTTAACCTAAAATTAATTAATCAAATTTAATATCTCTAATCACCATTAATCAAATTTTATACACAACTAAAACATAAAACAAAATTTTCAACTAAATCAGTTCAGTTGATAGTTATGCAAAAACATCTCGTAGATATATCTTGCAGTAGATATGCGGATTTGAACGGGATAAAATAATTAAACTGACATTTGGTGATAGTGAAAGAAATTTTTTTTTTTTTAATAGGCAATTTGTGCCTAGCAAAATTCGAAACCGAGACTCTGAGATTTGAGGGGAGTGAAAGAAAAAGTTGAAAAAGTGATATTTTACCCTCATTTTTGGTGGTGCATAAATGAGAAACAGAAGAATATAGATCGTCTCCACCACGATGCCAAAGCCATTAACAGTGGCCACAAGGTATTCTCCAGGTTTAATGGCTCCATAGTAAGTCCATAATGAGGAATTAAGCAATGTGCATATGAAAGGAAAACTAGAGAAATCTTCTGTAGATCTATGCTTTATTATTCTCCAAAATGTTGGCCTGCAACACATTGTTCAATTAGTTAAATAATTAATGAATTAATTAGGTGAGTAGAGTTTACAAGAGCTTACACTGGAGAAAGAAACATGAGAATTGAGATGATGTTACCTATTATACAAAACAAAGAAAAAGGTATATAAGAAATTGAATACCATTTTTGGGGGTGAATCAATTGATAAAGATTACTACTAGTAGGATTTAAGATGGTGCAAAAGAGTGAAAGAATAAATAGAAAAATATGCATATGATTTGAATGTGTTGTTACCTATGACTCCAACAAAGAAACTTGGATCTGCCATATGTCGAAACCAGGAAACAAGATTATAAATGGGTAGTTTCAATTTCTTTCTTTTGTTATTGTGCTTATTTATGGTTGGAGAGAATAGTGAGAATGAGGTGGAAATACTGTAGGCGTTTTCTTGTCTGGTCAGAAATCAAAACATCAATGATATTTTTGTATATCCTGTGGGTCTCTATATATTTTTCTCTCTCATTCTTGTTTTTCAATCTTTCATATTTTAATTAAGAGCATTAGGACTTTTTGACTCTGCATTGGCACATATTAGTGGCAACTTGCAATAGAATCCAATAGTAAGAGATGTCATGATTGAGTGTTTTTTAATTAATTAATGAAGTGTTTGATTCACTATAATGTTATTAGTTTTACATTGTATAAAAAACATATAGAAGATTTAATTAGAAATAAAAATACTTGTGCTCGTTTTATAGGAAACTTTTATAATTGAATTTTTTTTATAAGCAAAGGAATTAGTTAGAGAATATCTTACCCTTCTCATGAGTCTCTTATGCACCATGTGAGTTGTCTAAAATATTTTTTTTGTTTTCGTAGATGTATCTCCGAAAGTAACTTTTTTTGTTTAAATTTTGTTTTTGTTCCGTAGATGTACCTCCGAAAGTAACTTTGTCTAAAATACTTCTCATGAGTCTCTTATGCACCATGCGAGTTGTCTAAAATATTTTTTTGTTTTCGTAGATGTACCTACGGAAACATTTGATGTTTTCTTCGCGCCAGACTCTTCTCCTCCCTCATTCTTTACATTTCTCATTACAAAACTCTCAAACTCCCAACCTCAAAAATCAAACGTTCACCAAAGTTATTTTTTTCTCTCGAGTTCGGCCGTTAACTTCAACGTCAACGATCAACACATTCCAACAACTTCAAAACTCAATTTAATCGGTGAATTTTCGAGTTATTTTAGAGTATTTCCCGTAATAGAGTTTGAATCAATTTTTAGGTGTAGAAATTATTAGTTACTTTTAGAAACATAAATTAGAGACAATTTAGGTATTGTTTGATGTGTTAACCGGACGATCAAACCACCAAAATAGAGTTTTTAATCCTCTGCAACAGTGACCAGACATCATTTTTGCCTTTTAGAGGTTTCAGAATATTTTGTAGATGCATCTACGGAACATATGAATCTCTGCCTATAGTGCCTCCTCTGCCTCTAGCACCTCCTCTGGGTCTACCACCTCCTATGCCATCTCCTCTGCCTCTACCATCTACTGTAGCACCCCTTTTTCTAACCCCAAATATATCACACAATCTCACAGAGTAATCATGCATAAGGAAAAAGGGCGCCACATGTTGATTTCCACAAAATGAAAATCCTAAAATAACATACATACAACATTCATAATATGCAAAGATCATATTGTAACACAACAATGTAAATCCCATGCTTCCATACATTATGCACAAACGCTTGCGGAAAAACAAAATAATTGCTATCACATAATTTCAATGAATATGTTCCATACCATATTCATCTACCAATTCAAAATAATATTAATATCCATGCTACTTGAATTCACAAATCTAGGCTACAAGGCCTTTAAAACAACATATCCAAATGTTAACACATACATCCAAGATATTCAACAAAACATAAAGATAGCAATGTTCAAAACATAAGCATAAGTCAATACAAAAATCCCCCCAAGTGTTACATGATCAGAGCATATGATTTGCTACCTAATCAATACACACTCGGAAGCTTTCTAGCTAACCACGAACAAGCAACTACTCGTCTGAACCTGCACGTTACCAACAAAGGGCAACATTCAAACAGAATGGCGAGAATTCAAATTATTGTAGAAAACATAATAATGGGAATGCAACATAAATAAGCATACATTTCACAATTCATCACTCTTCCCGAAATAGACAATTCATATACCATATATCAATCATCATGCAAAGCAATCTCATAGATACAATAACAATCACATAGAACATAATGTGTCTCGAATGTATAAACGTGACTCAATGCATGTGGTACCATGTGAACCCAAAGTTTCACCGCTTTACGATTCAATATCCAGAATCCAATCTACGCTTTCGATCCGGACAAGAACAAAGCCAATACGCCTATCTCCAATTAAGGATCACGTCGTCTACGCCTATTTCCATTCAAGGATCAACGTCTCTTACCATGTGAACCAAAGTTTCACCGCTTCCACCATAAAGTCGACCATGCTATGAATGTATGTACAAATACCAATATTATGTGCAATTAAGATTATCTCATAAATTTTAACTTACCGCATACCACAATAATCCAACTCTATGAATTATCCGCCAATTGTACACAACATTCACAATACAATTAACAATTACAACAAAGTACTACCACCATCATATATCCAAATCACAATTATCATGAATATATTACCACACATCATACTAACAATTGTTATTCACCACATACCAAAACATAACGCACATAAAGGCAGTTACATGTTATTTCACATAACAACATCATAATTAATCAATTGCTAATCAATCCTATCCTATCCTATCATATAGAATATCACAATAGTTTTGTAACGCTTCGAACGACGCATAAAAAGGAGTCACGGATCAAAAGATACAACATTTCAAAGTTTGGAAAAAGTTCCATAGAGCAGGGTCCGCTTAGCGTCGACCTTCCAGCGGGCTTATGGAAGTTCAATTTTCAACAAGCCGGCTTGAAGCGGACTTGTGCAAACTAAAAACATAAAACATTCAATTTTCACAGCTCCACTTAGCGGACTAGCTCCGCTTAGCGAGCTCGCGCATTTTCAATTTTCACTCATTATCGCTTAGCGAGCCAGGGGCCGCTTAGCGGACATGCGATTTTGCAGAAAAAAACCAGAAAACTCATAACTGCGAAAATCACAACCCACTACTCAAAAACACTTCCAGACATCAATAAACAGCAATTACAACCAGTACTCATCATCTTTTAACAACATTCATCATAAAAATCATGTTTAAACATAGAAATCCATCAAAATTAGCATAAACCCTAACTTTTCTATGTTTTCATGAAATTGAAAGATGAAGAGAATACATACACAAACACATTACCCAATCATATAATCTATATCAACTTGTATTCTAACCCTTACCTCTAGTTCAAATCCACCCTCTTGATGAAAATCTACAAATCCCCTCTTTTCTTCTTCTCTTGCCTCTTTCTCTTCTTTCTATCTTTTTTATTTTCTAAATCTAGGTTATCTCACAAAATCCTCTATTAGCTCTAATTGTTATGTTGGGCTTAACCCACCCAATACTCTTTCTAACTCAACTAGGCTCATTTAGCTAATTTACAATAGGGTTAAATAAGTTTTTGGTCCCTCTAAATATAGTGGTGTTCAACTTTAGTCCCTCTAAACATTTTCTTTAAAGAATGGTCCTCCTAAAAATTTTAATTTTAACTTTTGATCCCAACTGCAATTTAGCGACGTTTTTTACAATTTAGAGACGGTTTTAGCGACAGTTTTTTATTTAGCGACAAAATTAGAGACCATTTTAGCTACGATTTTCCCATGAGGGATCAAAAGTTAAAATTAAAATTTTTAGGAGGACCATTCTTTGAAGAAAATATTTAGAGGGACTAAAGTTGAAAACGGCTATATTTATAGGGACCAAAAACATATTTAACCCTTTACAATATCTACCAATTACTAATTAGCTAAATTATCACATTAGCAAATAATTAAATAATTATCACACCAAACTATAATAAAATAAAACACACAATTATCAAAACATCAAATAATCTTAATTAAATAAACATCTAATAAAAATAGGATGTTACAACTCTCATCCACTTAAAAGATTTTTTGCCTCGAAAATTACCTCAAACGAACAACTCCGGATACGATTCCCTCATCTTCTCCTCGAGTGCCCACGTGATATTGCCATTGGCCACTCCACCCCATATCACTTTCACCAAAGCAATCTCCTTACCACGAAGCTTATTCACCTCTCGATCCTCAATTCGCATAGGTGATGTATCAACCGTCATCTAATTGAATAACATGCAATGAATCTGCAATGTATCTCCTCAATTGAGACACATGGAACACATCATGAAGATTAGAAAGAGACGGTGGCAATGCAATCTGATATGCCACTTCACCCACTCTCTCCGAAATCTGATAAGGACCAATGAAACGCGGCGTTAACTTACGCGACTTCAAAGCTCTACCAACGCCCGTTATTGGCGTAACTCGAAGAAACACATGCTCATCCTTCTCAAACTCAAGAGCCTTCCTCCTCTTATCATGATAACTCTTCTGAAGACTTTGAGAAGCCTTCATCTTCTCTTGAATCATCTTAATCTTATCCGTAGTCTCTTGATTCAACTCGGGTCCAACCACATCACTCTCTCCTAATTCATACCAACACAAAGGAGTTATACACCTTCTACCATAAAGAGCTTCAAAAGGTGTCATTCCAATACTTGAATGAAAACTGTTGTTATACGTAAACTCAATCAAAGGAAAGAAACTATCCCAATTTCCTCCTTGTTCCAAAACACAAGACCTCAAAAGATCTTCAAGAGACTAAATAGTCCTCTCCGTTTGACCATCAGTTTGCGGATGATATGCCAAACTCAAACGCAACTTCGTACCCAAAGCACTTTGCAAACCTTCCCAAAATCTAGAAGTGAATCTTGGCTCTCTATCCGAAACAATAATCGACGGAATACCATGAAAACACAATCCTCTCTATGTATAACTTAGCAAGTCTCTCCATCGAATAATCCATCCTCATCGGAATAAAATGAGCATATTTTGTCAACCTATCCACTATGACCCAATTCGCCTCACAATTAATCGATGTTCTCGGCAAACCCGAAACAAAATCCATAGAGATTATATCCCACTTCCACTCGGGAATAGATAACGGTTGCATCAAACCAGATGGTTTTTGATGTTCAATCTTTAACTTTTGACAAGTCAAACATGAATAAACAAACTCCGTTATATCCTTCTTGATACCTTGCCATCAAAACATTTTCCTCCAATCTTGATACATTTTAGTAGCACTAGGATGAATACTCAAACCACTTCTATGCCCTTCCTCAAGATTCCTCTTTCTCAAATACGCAACATCCGGAATACAAACTCGATCACGACATCTCATGACACCATTCTCATCAATCCGAAAGTCACCACCTTTACCTTGATTAATCAATGTCATAATGTCAACCAACCTCAAATCCGATTTCTGACCTTCTCTAATCTCATCAAGAATGCCACACGTAAGCTTCAACATATCAAGCTTAACACACGAAGACGTCGCTTCACAAACCAAACTCAAATCTCTAAATTGTTCCAACAATTCCAACTCTCGAATCATCAACATAGACATATGCAATGATTTCTTACTCAATGCATTGGCTACAACATTCGCTTTTCTATGATGGTAATTCAAACCAAAATCATAATCTTTCAAGAATTTCAACCATCTTCTTTGCCTCATATTCAACTCTTTCTGATCAAACAAATACTTCAAACTCTTGTGATCACAATACATATCAAATCTTGATCCAAACAAATAATGCCTCCAAAGTTTCAAAACAAGCACAACGGCAGCTAACTCCAAATCATGCGTCGGATAATTCCTCTCATGAACTTTAAGCTGCCTTGAAGCATAAGCTACCACTTGCCCTTTTTGCATCAAAATACCTCCCAAACCCAACAAAGAAGCATCACAATACACAACAAAAGGTTCCGACGGATCCGACAAAATCAAAATAGGAGCCGTATTCAACCTTCTCTTAAGCTCTTGAAAATTCGACAGCAAAGATAACTTAGAAAATACCTCAATGAACTTCCTATAATAACCATCCAAACCAAGAAAACTTCTAATCTCAAAAACAGACTTAGGAGCTTCCTATTGAGATACAACCTCAATCTTCGAAGGATCAATTGAAATACCAACACTCGAAATCACATGGTTATGACTCAAATACACTCAATCTCCCTGGTCTCGAGTCAAATCCACCTAATTCTTCCAGTTTCGAGTCAAATAGACCCGATCTTTCTGGTATTGAGTTAAACACACTTGTACCAAACCCATTTGAGCCTGAAGAATTGGGAGTTGAGTCAAATCAATCAAATATACTAGTAGTTGAACGTGAACCTGAAGTGGATGTGAGATATGGAAAGAATCTGGTTTACATGAGAAAGTCAAAGGCCGTTCCTGAATCGACACAAGTTCAAGAGCCTGACTCGACTCCTTCAAATGAGGTAATTAATTCTTCTGAATTGCAGGATAAAATTATGACCCAAACAACAGATGATAACCTAGACCTTCCAATTGCTATTAGGAAAGGTACTAGAAAATGCACCAAACAACCTTTATATCCCCTTTCAAACTATCTTTTTTTTCAAAAATTCTCACCTACCCATAGAGCCTTCCTTACAAACCTTAACGCTACTTCCATACCTACTAATGTTTCTGAGGCATTGTCTGATGAAAAATGGAAGCAAGCCATGGATATTGAGATGGACGCACTGAAGAAGAATGGAACATGGGAGATAGTGACTTTACCAGAAGGAAAGAGGCCAGTTGGATGCAAATGGGTGTACACGGTAAAATATAAGGCTGATGGATCAATCGAAAGATATAAAGCCAGGTTGGTTGCCAAAGGGTTTACACAAACCTATGGAATTGACTACTCAGAGACATTTGCACCGGTTGCGAAGATGAATACAGTGAGAGTAATTTTGTCACTTGCTGCCAATTATGGTTGGAATTTACAACAATTTGATGTGAAGAATGCTTTCCTACATGGGGAACTTGAGGAGGAGATTTATATGCAGGTACCATCGGGGTATGAAAAAAATGTGTCTGACAATACAGTTTGCAGGTTGAAAAAGGCGTTATATGGCCTAAAACAATCACCTCGAGCATGGTTTGGAAGGTTCACTAAGGTTATGTATAATACCCAGTATTATAATTGTCCTATTATTATTACTAAATTGTTTTGGTATAAATGATGGATAAACATAATACACATTCTTACTAATAGGCTTGTTATGATAATTGAGCCAATTAGTGACATGGGAGGGTAGTTTAGACATTTCCCACTTAATTAGATGTAAGACTTGGTTTGTGGTCCCTCACTCTCTTTACTCTTGCAAAAACCAGAATTGTTGTTGGAAGGGAAAGAAACGTGAAATAGGAGGAGAGGAGTGAAGCCATTGTCATCTTCAAGCTTGCATGTACCAAGATCAACCTTGAGCTCAGATTTTCACCACTTCCATCTCTGTTCCAGCTTCTTCTTCATCTCTAAGGTGAGTCCTTAGTTAGATACCATGGGGTTTTTGCATGTGGGGTTCCAATTGGGGTTTAGGGATTATGAGTGAATCAATAATGCTAATCATGTTAACTCTGCCATAATCTCTGTCTACTGATGTTTCTAAATGTGTTTATGTGTTACAATTTCGTTTAAACTGTTATACAAGCATGGGGGAACATCTATAGGATGTTGGGACTGGTTTAGAACTCTTAAATGCAGAATTTTTGGGTCTGTCAGCGATGTAACCGGTTACATGGTTGATGTAACCGGTTACATGTGTGAAAAAGGGTGAAAAACGCAATTTTTAGGTCATGTAACCCGTTACATCACTGTTTGGGGCAGATTTTCCAAAACTTCGGAAATTCATAACTTTTGCGTCGTAAGTCCGTTTCGCGCAAACTTTATATCGTTGGAAAGCTAGTAACATGTACTTTCTAATAAAATTGGTCCCCAAATCAGAATGTTTGATTTAATAATATTGGAACCTCACTTAGTGCGCCTCGTCGGGCGAGATTTTACGTTACTAATTCCCCCGAGAGCAGTTCCGTTCCGAATAGAGAACCGAACGCCTCCTTAGTCGTGTGAGACTTGTTTAAATTGTATTTGAACATGTTAATGTTGTTTATGATCATGGATGTGTTGATTCTCAATATGCGGATCATTAATTAGTGCATTATATTGATATGCTTTATGATGATCATATTATGTTTATCCGTCCGTTCGATTGACGTTCGGAGATGGTTACTTGTTTGTGGCATGATGCTTTGTGTGATAATGATCAGTAATGCCCGTTGTTTCGGTTAAGCATTCGGGATTGATTGTATTGTGTGATTGACGCTTGTTATGCGTGTGGTATGCTAGAATCGAAGTGGGCCACTACTAGGTGGTAAGGCACCATTGTATATGGACTAGTTTCCGACAATACCATTGCGAGTGTGCTTGTGAGAGTCTTTATGGCGTGTCTCACATGGAGAATACACCTTGGCGTTCTTGGTATGATTGACACACCTGAGCTACCATTGCGAGTGTGCTTGTGAGAGTCTTTTTGACGTGTCTCACCTGGAGAATACACCTGGCGTGCTTGGTATGGTGGAGTTGTGATGCCAATTAGGCGAAATCACCTGGATAACTCACCTCTAATGGTGCCACGTAGGCTACACCATTAGGCTCCTACCCGGTTGGGCTTGTACAGTCATTTAGGCGTGTCGCACTTGTGATAACCATATTGCGTATAGATGATGACGGGGCCATGACGCCGTGTAGGCAATGTCACTGCTGTAACTCGTCACGGATAGGATTCCATGTAGGATTGTCCGTTTCATCTGGCGATGGTCTTGTGCAAGTCTTCTTGACGACAGGTACTTGGTGACTCACCGAGGGTGTGTGTGCAGCCTAGGTAGATTGGTTGTTACCACTTCTGGATTCCCCGTACATGGGTATGGGTCTGCATACGTGTTTGTTGTACTATTTGTGTACTGTGATGCGATGACTCCTATGATGGACGATTCATGTGTTTGCTCCGTACTTGTACCGGATGTGAGGATAAACCCCGGATCAATGGTGGATTCGGTTTTGTTGATGCATGACCCTATAGAACCGAGTGGACCCATAGGATAGGAGGACTCACTGAGATTTAGTAATCTCACCCCAATCAACTTATATTTTTTCAGGTGTGGTTTAGTAGCGTTTGGTCAGTACCAGGTTTGGACTGAAGACTTGGAAGTGGTGTTGGCTCGAAGACCTCGTTGGTTTTGACATTCCGCTGTGCAAGATCCATTGAAGACTCATGTATTATGCTTCTTAGTAGAGTTTCCTGTTGTATTTTATATGGATCTTTCTATAACTATAGCTTTTGTATGTACTCAATGTCAATTTTAACGTTTCATGCATAATATACTAGTCAGTTATGTATGGGGTGTTACAGTTGGTATCAGAGCAGGTCGATTCTCGGCCGAGCCATGAGACATCACTAGCAATTCCTTTCCTCCTCACATGTGTGCGTTTCTAGCCTGATTTTACTAATATCTCATTCAGTTGTTGAACTTGATCAACTCATCAACTGAGTGTGAGACAGTAGAATTACGGCAGAGCCGCCACGAGGACTCTTAAACCTGTAAGTATTGTGAACCCAAGTAGTTGGAGTGGGATGAGTAATGGATTGTTTGGACGTTGTAAGTGGATAATATTGGAGTTGTTAGAATTAAGGGGAGCGTTTGACGCAAAGGAGTAATACCCGAACTACTAAGGTGTGGATCGAGACAGCTAGAGCCCCCAGGATTTTAAACTGAACGAAGTGAAGCTTTCTCTAAGTCTTGGTAATAGCAAGGGAAATCCAAATGGGATTGAGTAGGAGCCTTGTAAGTGAGATTCTCCGAAGGTGTTGAGCTGGGAATTAGTAGAATTCAGTACTGATGATGCTGCCGGTGTTAAGTATGACGGGTCAGCTGATAGGGCAGAATGACCCTTGGAAATGCAGATAGAAGAGTTAGGCCTTTATGATTGCGCTGGTACGGACAGTAATTGGATGGATGAGGTATTAGATCCTGATCCAACTTGAAGTACCCTAAGCGAGAGTAGTTACCTAGTAGATGTTGGTGGAATATACGAGCGTGGTAACTTACGATTGGGCGAAGTTTGAATACCTTGTCGATAGAAGAGGATATGCATTCACGTTCTTATCATTTTTTTATTTAAGCTCTAGAACTACGCTAGACGGAATATGAAATGATGGAGAAGCGTGAAATGCAGTAACCTAAATTCTTGTTAGTTATGGTTCGTCTGACCCCGAGTGAAGCCATAGAACTACGCTTGGCGTTGGGCGTTCAGGCAAACAAGAACTATCACTTATCTGGAACGTCAGCAGGATGATCGCAGTTGCGTCGATTGTTGGGAACCATAGTATTCCTATCTGAACTGAATTATCCTTGGAATCTCATGCATGTGTGGGACGAGTGGGTACGCGCACTGCATGGTAATCCGAAGTTGAAATTCAAATCTTCGTGCTTGGCGTTTTGGCTTTCCGAGTAAGTAACCTTGATGTGTAGCACTCTCAGGTTTTAGCATCCTGAGGAGTGTGATTCGAAGGACTTGAGGAACGATGAACCTGTTGGAGGCCTGTTCAGACACTTGTCGATTGCAACTATAGGATACGTGTGGGGATCATTATACGCCACTGAGGTAGGTTACCTGAATACATGGCCTCGGAGTTAGACCACCATGTTGGTACTACTAGACATGTATAATGCCACAGTATCGCTATCGTGCACAAAGATGCGTGAGTCATCTTTTTCCGACATGTGTGGGACAAAGGTGATCCGAAGCTCAAGGTAGAATTCTGACGTGATACTCCTGAGACGCAGATCCAGGCTCTTATAAGGTATGTGGGATAAGGATCCATACGTCGCTCTTGATAGTAGAGGAATAACTAGACATGCGATGGTGTGATGGATCAAGATCTGATACTATGCTTATAGAGACTCTGAATGATCGTGCTTGCGCGGGTTAGAGTCAGATTATACCTTGCAGACGTTTTCATTTCATGAAGTGTTAAGTTGGAAATCTTGCATGAGTGTCTAGAGTGAGACTCATGTGCGGTCATGATATCCTGGTCAGCATAGTAAGTAGATATCATGTACCATTGGCGACCGGTGATGGAATATTTGAATTGTATCTTGGATCGGCTCGATGTGTGATGTGTCTGCTAAGGTATTGCTAGATACTCTGAGTGGAGAAGTGTTAATTTTGGTAAAGCATGGACATTTTGGTTTGAGAACTGCTAAGGAGTTTATAAGAGAGATGTTCGAAGTGCAAAGTGCAATTTCTTGCATTGTGGCTACACTCTGACTGTTATAAGCACCGCAATGAAGGATGCAGCCGCCGAGGAATTTAGTTCAGAGGTGGAACAAACATTAGATGACCGTGTGAATGGAGTGTGGCTATGGGAGTATTGTTATATCAGTAAGTCGCACGAGTCATCAGAGGTGATACTACGATAAGAGAATGAAGGTGTATGGTTGGGTAAAAGTTGTGTAGAACTGCTAGAGTTATCATGAGCTGCAGTACATCGTGAAGGGTTTGATATACCGGTTGAGCAACAAGATTTGTTGGAACGACAGACATAACGGTTATACACTATGAGAATCAGTAACGAAGGACGATTTCTAAGTCAATGAGAATTTGGTTTTCAATGTCCTGAAACAGAAACATGTGCCTAAGTTGTGGTAGATGAACTATATGGAATGGCAGAGTAAGTAGAGACTTGATTTTGGGGAGTTCTCAACCTCGAGTGGTAGTTGGCGATAAATGTGCCTGACGTCTTATCATGCGGTGTGTTGCATGAATCTTGAGGAAGGACTGTTGTTATTCGAGGATTGGGTAAAGCTTAGTGAAGTATTGAAACTAAGTGGATTATGGTTATAACGTGACTCAGAGGATTTTCCAGGTGTGTCAATTGTTGGAATCAGAGTAGCGCAACAGATCGAGGAAGAATCAGATAATTCTGAGGTGGGAACGAACGGACTATTTGTAGGATTTTATGTTGGGATGAAAGTATCTTCCTAAGAGAAATTGTCGAAGCACCGTTTCGTTCGTTCTAGTCTCTCAAGGATCACCATAACTCGAGAGGTGTTGTCAATAGACCAGCTTGGGAATACATTTTTGTGGATGGCATGCGGTCCGATGTTCGTAAGTCATCAGTTTAGCTGGTAAGTCACAAGGATTGGACATAGTATCGTGACCACCGGAATGCTGAAGGCTAGCGAGGACATTCAGTTGACGCAAGTTCTTCGTGGTTATGTCTTGTGCATTTATGAGCGCATATGAAGATTTGAATCGTGGTTACAGGTTAATCGTTGGACTTCGCCTTTGTGGGCGAAACCTTATGCGAAGTTGTGGGACATCAAGGCTATGGTTGTGGAATACTACGCCATCGTGGATTGCGGTGATGATTGATGCGTCTGGGACTGAGGCGAGAGTTAAGTAAGGAGATCCAGTTATATTAGGTAAAGGTAAACTTGAGACAACCATCCTAACATTTTGGAAACCAGAAGTTAAGACCAAGACATTTGGCTAACGTCTAACGTCATTGTATGGACTTTGGTAGAGAATAATTTGAAGTGTCGTCATAGAACGGACTATTGTGGCAAGAATGCTTGGATAGGAAGTAATTCAAGGAGCCTGAGTGAATCAGTAAGTGTGTTGGACAAGGGTGAACACAGTAGAGTTTGAGCAGCAGATATCCAACACGAGTGGATTACTAGGGTTTCTGAAGTTCTGGGGATTCAGTGCGGAGCAGTGAAGGTCAAGGACCCTAGAAGGATCTTTCCCCAGGTATGTCAAGACGAAGTACCTGAATAGACGTATTGCTTGACGGTTAAGGTTTCTAATCATGTATAGTGGGACGCAAGTGTTTTGACAGATTATGTTTCTTCGTACCGAATGATCCTCGGACAGAGTAGTGAGATTATCTAAGGACGAAGGTGAGTAACATTCTTTCCCTTGATTGGATAGATGAAGGGTTGGTTTTCGTGGTGATCGAAAGGAATTCGAGGGCGAATTCTAATTAAGGGGGGGAGAATATAATACCCAAT
The DNA here is from genome assembly GCF_029867415.1 of Vicia villosa. NCBI lineage: Eukaryota > Viridiplantae > Streptophyta > Magnoliopsida > Fabales > Fabaceae > Vicia > Vicia villosa. The sequence continues at coordinate 129,552,630 of NC_081183.1, forward strand.
ATTATAATTGTCCTATTATTATTACTAAATTGTTTTGGTATAAATGATGGATAAACATAATACACATTCTTACTAATAGGCTTGTTATGATAATTGAGCCAATTAGTGACATGGGAGGGTAGTTTAGACATTTCCCACTTAATTAGATGTAAGACTTGGTTTGTGGTCCCTCACTCTCTTTACTCTTGCAAAAACCAGAATTATTGTTGGAAGGGAAAGAAACGTGAAATAGGAGGAGAGGAGTGAAGCCATTGTCATCTTCAAGCTTGCATGTACCAAGATCAACCTTGAGCTCAGATTTTCACCACTTCCATCTCTGTTCCAGCTTCTTCTTCATCTCTAAGGTGAGTCCTTAGTTAGATACCATGGGGTTTTTGCATGTGGGGTTCCAATTGGGGTTTAGGGATTATGAGTGAATCAATAATGCTAATCATGTTAACTCTGCCATAATCTCTGTCTACTGATATTTCTAAATGTGTTTATGTGTTACAATTTCGTTTAGACTGTTATACAAGCATGGGGGAACATCTATAGGATGTTGGGACTGGTTTAGAACTCTTAAATGCAGAATTTTTGGGTCTGTCAGCGATGTAACCGGTTACATGGTTGATGTAACCGGTTACATGTGTGAAAAAGGGTGAAAAACGCAGTTTTTAGGTCATGTAACCCGTTACATCACTGTTTGGGGCAGATTTTCCAAAACTTCGGAAATGCATAACTTTTGCGTCGTAAGTCCGTTTCGCGCAAACTTTATATCGTTGGAAAGCTAGTAACATGTACTTTCTAATAAAATTGGTCCCCAAATCAGAATGTTTGATTTAATAATATTGGAACCTCACTTAGTGCGCCTCGTCGGGCGAGATTTTACGTTACTAATTCCCCCGAGAGCAGTTCCGTTCCGAATAGAGAACCGAACGCCTCCTTAGTCGTGTGAGACTTGTTTAAATTGTATTTGAACATGTTAATGTTGTTTATGATCATGGATGTGTTGATTCTCAATATGCGGATCATTAATTAGTGCATTATATTGATATGCTTTATGATGATCATATTATGTTTATCCGTCCGTTCGATTGACGTTCGGAGATGGTTACTTGTTTGTGGCATGATGCTTTGTGTGATAATGATCAGTAATGCCCGTTGTTTCGGTTAAGCATTCGGGATTGATTGTATTGTGTGATTGACGCTTGTTATGCGTGTGGTATGCTAGAATCGAAGTGGGCCACTACTAGGTGGTAAGGCACCATTGTATATGGACTAGTTTCCGACAATACCATTGCGAGTGTGCTTGTGAGAGTCTTTATGGCGTGTCTCACATGGAGAATACACCTTGGCGTTCTTGGTATGATTGACACACCTGAGCTACCATTGCGAGTGTGCTTGTGAGAGTCTTTTTGACGTGTCTCACCTGGAGAATACACCTGGCGTGCTTGGTATGGTGGAGTTGTGATGCCAATTAGGCGAAATCACCTGGATAACTCACCTCTAATGGTGCCACGTAGGCTACACCATTAGGCTCCTACCCGGTTGGGCTTGTACAGTCATTTAGGCGTGTCGCACTTGTGATAACCATATTGCGTATAGATGATGACGGGGCCATGACGCCGTGTAGGCAATGTCACTGCTGTAACTCGTCACGGATAGGATTCCATGTAGGATTGTCCGTTTCATCTGGCGATGGTCTTGTGCAAGTCTTCTTGACGACAGGTACTTGGTGACTCACCGAGGGTGTGTGTGCAGCCTAGGTAGATTGGTTGTTACCACTTCTGGATTCCCCGTACATGGGTATGGGTCTGCATACGTGTTTGTTGTACTATTTGTGTACTGTGATGCGATGACTCCTATGATGGACGATTCATGTGTTTGCTCCGTACTTGTACCGGATGTGAGGATAAACCCCGGATCAATGGTGGATTCGGTTTTGTTGATGCATGACCCTATAGAACCGAGTGGACCCATAGGATAGGAGGACTCACTGAGATTTAGTAATCTCACCCCAATCAACTTATATTTTTTCAGGTGTGGTTTAGTAGCGTTTGGTCAGTAACAGGTTTGGACTGAAGACTTGGAAGTGGTGTTGGCTCGAAGACCTCGTTGGTTTTGACATTCCGCTGTGCAAGATCCATTGAAGACTCATGTATTATGCTTCTTAGTAGAGTTTCCTGTTGTATTTTATATGGATCTTTCTATAACTATAGCTTTTGTATGTACTCAATGTCAATTTTAACGTTTCATGCATAATATACTAGTCAGTTATGTATGGGGTGTTACATTATGACATCCTTGAGGTACAACCAAAGTCAAAGGGATCACACCTTGTTCATCAAACACTCGCCGCAAGGGGGAGTAACAATTTTGTTAGTATATGTGAATGACATTATAATGACTGGAGATGATTGGAAGGAGCAACAGATCTTGAGTCATTGTTTGGCTAAGGAGTTTGAAATAAAAGCTCTTGGAAAGCTGAAGTACTTCTTGGGAATCGAGGTGGCACATTCCCGAAAAGGCATTTTTATATCACAACAAAAATACATTACAGATTTACTTAAAGAGACAGGAAAAATAGCGTGTAAACCAGCGAGCGTTCCTATGGATCCAAATCTTAAATTGGGTAATACAGAAGAAGATGTTGCAGTAGATAAAGAAATGTATCAACGCCTAGTTGGGAGATTAATTTACTTGTCTCACACTCGACCTGATATTGCATATGCTGTAAGTATGGTTACTCAGTTCATGCACTACCCTAAAGAGATTCATTTACAAGCAGTTCATAGAATCCTGCAGTATCTCAAGGGAACTCTAGGAAGAAGAATTTTGTTCAAAAGAAATGGAAATACAACACTTGAGGCCTACACTGATGCAGACTATGTAGGATCAATTGTTGATAAAAGATCCACTACATGGTATTGCACCTTTCTTGGAGGAAATCTTGTGACTTGGAGGAGTAAGAAGCAAAATGTAGCAGCACGTTCTAGTGCTGAAGCTGAATTTCGAGCCATGGCACAAGGCATTTGTGAATTACTTTGGCTTAAAATTATTTTAGAAGATTTGAAAATCAAATGGGAAGGACCCATGAAGCTCTACTGTGATAATAAGTCAGCTATTAGTATAGCACATAATCCAGTTCAACATGATCGAACTAAGCATATTGAGGTTGATAGACACTTCATTAAGGAGAAGCTTGACAGTGGGCTGATTTGCACCCCATATGTGTCCTCACATGGGCAACTTGCAGATATTCTCACTAAAGAATTGAGTAGCTCAAATTTTGAACGAATTATATCCAAGCTGGGAATGGAGAATACTTATTCATCAGCTTGAGGGGGAGTGTCGGAAATAGAAAAAATACAATGTATGTTTTCCATTAAAAAGAGCATTTAAGTTTTAGGTTCATGTATATTTAGATTCATGCATTTAGGAAGTTTGACTATTCATTATTTCTCCTTGTAAACATAATATGTAATTAATTATATAGTGTGTATAAATATTATGGATGTTGAGTTTTCTACTCACTCAAGCACATTTAAAACATTCTGATTTCTATTTTTCACATGATCGGAGCTTGAGTTTAGGTGACCGGTTTGAAAAATGGCAAGGGCGGCTGCTAGTACTCATGTTAGTGTCTTGGCATCCGATACATACCTAGCCAATATGTACCGATGAGATTCGATAACTGGTTATTTAACACCATATGCTATCTCTTTTTAAGAACAGAGTCGCGATGGTCGGGTGTCGAGCACGAAATTTTACATGCCTTATTAATAGCCAGAATCAACTCTTGTTTATATCACCTACTGATATGGTTTTCATGTTAAATTTTGATGATAATGCAACATACAACCAGGGTGATAACTGCTTATTTGTTGCAGAGTGTGTGTTTTTAATAGCAGGTTTCTTACAAAAGAACCAGGGAAATGCAGATTTGTCCAAAAGTTGTTAGATACAACATTAAGGATTGAAAACCGAGGATATCGTCGACAGATCCGTAAGACAGTTCCAAATTGCTTCAGGATTGTTGCAGAAGCTGAGTTGAGTTATGCCTGGCCAGATCTCAATTGTAATCCTGAAAGTTGCGGCAAATAAAGCCACTCTCGGTGTTCATTTGTCGGGAATGCCATTTACGAATGTTGACGGCACAGTTAAAAGATAAGTGGTCTTTCGTAAAATCGTCATAATTGATCATCTTCTAGCTCCTTCCTAATTCACTGCTACTCATAGTTATGCTGTTAATAATGTTGTAGAAATGTGTGAAAGCAATTTGCATACATCGTATATTACTGTTATATACATGATTATATGAACAACATTTTAATTGCACTATCTGGCGTATTTTGTGAATTAATCGCCATCGATTGTTGTCGACTGACTATCGGTTGTTACAATGTGTAAAACGATCTCTTGATTGAGCAGGCCACATAGGTTTGTGATATTGGAAGTTGTTAGCTAATGAGATGCTTGTGTGCCTGCAGCGCTTCGATGAGTAAATAGAAATCCTCGATCTCGATTCAGTTCCAACAATACAAGGCATTAAGTATATCTTGGATACTGTACATAATCCTAGCTCCAACACAGTCTTTCGACGCCATGACGAGACAAACTCTATGCTGCTACGTTGCCCAATTATGAGCATCACCGATCAGGCTATAGTGGCAATGGGATACGGTCCTCGAATCCAGTTGGTACCAAGTTTGGTTTAACAACGGGGAGGGATTCGTCAATTTGGTGCTGCTGAATTCTGATGTTGCCAAAACTCATAGTTGGTCTTATCGTCGCCATCGAAAGGGACCAACACCAGCTTGGTTTAGTCTCGAAGCGAATTGCTGACCTTAAACAAATTGGCAAAATACAATTCGCGGCTGAATTGCTAAACAGCGACGTCGACAAGGTAAAGTGACAAGACTGCCGACCTTAGAGCAGGTTCACATCGGAGTCTTTCCAATGACCCTTTCCCTTCGCCACGCCAAACTAATAATGATCTTGAAGGAGAATTGCTTCAAAATCAGTGACACAAAAGTCGGGATCCGAAGACAGACCGATTCATTATAATTCAGAAAGGCCTTTAACGGTTGAGCATACAGAGATAAGTGCCTCTTACGTATTTGAAATATTTTTGAGTTATAAATGATAGTGTTTGAAACGGGTAATATTCTATATGTTGTCACCTGTTAATATGCTATAAAGTCTCAGAAGTCTATGCCTAAAACCGACTTTGGTAGTCTTCACCATTTGCTAATTTGTTCTTATCATGGGATCAAGATATTAAGGCTTATAATTACAATTTTTGTTGATTTCATAGTTATAATTAGTAAGTACTGGACACCTTATTGGTCTCTGTTTTTATCTAATTGGCATGAATCTTCATTCTGTGGAAAGTACACTCAGTACACATAAAGAGAAGCTGAGAACTGAATAGTGCGTTTCGGTTATAGCTTTTCAGCATCTTGACAGCCTAAGCGGTTACGTATTAAAAGCTTGAAAATAATGTTGCAGGAACTGAAAGTGTTGCAGGAACGGGGAAGCCATTACAACCTCATCGGTTTTCCAATGTTGGCTCCCTTGTTCATTCGAAATCAGTGCTGGCTTGAAGTTTTGTATTACTTTGCTAAAAGTATTCATGATCATGATGATGTTGCTGTCGAAAGTTAAGTAAATTCTTCGTAATGTCTGTTTGATGCACTATTATGATTAGTCAATGCTTGACACATCAAGTCTTAACACCGTAACGGTTATAACTATCACAAGCATTATGAACCGTAAATTAATTATCATTTACCGTCGACAAATTCATTTATGTGATGATCGTAACTTTTCGGTTTTCTAATGTGCACTTAACCTCATTACATGTTTAGGTAGCTGTTGTCAAACATTTATATGGAGAACTAGATGTCTACGATGTCCGGAAAATTGTATTAAATTATTATTGATAAATAATTATTATTTAGATAGATATAAATATATTTTTACTGATATTTTATATTGAGTTTGTTTTTTATATAAAAAATTAACAATAATTTAATAGATTACAATTTATAAATATATATTCAATACTAAGAATGTATCTGTGGTGGAGTCAGGAATTTTATGTAGCCTGGGCAAAAACTTTACACCATTGATTATTCATCTGTTTTAATTTTCACATCTTATTTTTATTAATTTGGGTTGAGCGTGGGCGCCTGCCCAGACTAGCTGGGCTTGGCTCCGTCCCTGGAATGTATTATAGTAATATTGAACATTTTTAAAAAAAATGTTTTTATTCTTATACCATTCATCTTTTATTTGGAAGAAGTCTAAATCTCCCACATTATCTATTAGTTCATAATATTGAAAAAAATACCATTATTAATATAATTCTCTTTAATATTAATATATCAACTTAAAATGTGAATTAAAAAATTTAAATTAAAATAATATAAACACATTCAATACAAAGAGTTTATTAAGGTATTACAATTTTTATTTATTAAATTGATTTACACCATATCAACATTTTCATGAGTCGTTGTCATCTCCCCAATCAGATTTAAATTAATAATAAACAGAATTACATCTTATCTTATTAATAAAATATATAATATTTTATAATTATAAATTCAATCTAAATGAACGAAAAATAAAATAAAATAACAATAATGAGAGGGCAAGACCTAACACACTAAATTTTCAAATAAAATAAAAAAAAATTAAAAAAAAAGCATAACAAAACAAATAAAAATTGAAAAGATAAATTAAAAATAGGAAATCAGGTCAAAATGATTTTTGAGAAAATTTTTCCAAATAAAATGTGATAGTGTATTTTTAAAAGTTGACTATTCTACCAATTAATAAAAAAATAGTAACCGATAAACAAAAATAAAATATTGTATTAAAATAATATTTTTATGACACATTTAATGAAGAGTTAAAACAATTGGAAAAAAATGAAAAATAAAAGATGGTAAGTGATTATGGAATAGAAAAGAGATGTTTATATATTTATAATTAATAATTAATGTCAAATTTATCATTTTTTAAAAGTTGATTATTCTATCCACTAATTGAAACTAAGTATTGTATTAAAGTAGTATTTTTACGGCACCTTTAATGAAAAGTTAAGGAGATGAAAAAAAATTGAAGAAGAAAAAAAATATAGGTGATTACAAAATAGAAAAGAGATTGATATGTTTTTTTTTTTTTTGTAATCAAGAAATAACATTAAACGGAGAACTAAGGGTTCTCCAACCCGATTACAAAGGAGAGCGGGAAAGCCCGACAAAAAGAGATTGATATGTATTTATAATAATTTACACCAAAATATATTACTACTATTAGAATTAGAGTAATACTAAAATTAGAAATAAAGTTAAATTATTATAATATTAATATTTTTTCTAGAATTATAGAAATATTAGTATTTTCTAGAGTTATTTATTTTGTATTTTAATATGTTGTCATTATTATAATCATGTTCAATGCAATCAATTGAAGTGAATAAAAATATTAAATATAGTATATCTTAATATAAATATAAATATGTTTATTGTCATAAATTTATTATAGTAATATTGGACACTATAAAAAATATCTTTTTCCTTATATCACCTATGTTTCACTTAGGTGACATTTAAATCTCATACACTATCTATTTAGTCCATAATATTAAAGAAAAATAGATAAATACTAATATAATTCTCTTAAGTACAATCAACTTAAAAAATAAATTAAAATTTTAAAATAATATAATATAAACAACTTCAATACTATGAATTTATTCTCATAATATAATTTTATTCATTAAATTGATTTATACCCATATCAAAATTAATTAAATTTAAACTAATAATAAACTCAACCACATCTTATAAACAAAATATATATTATATTTTTTATTAAAAATTCAATCTTAACTAACACAACAAATTACAATAGTGGAAAGTCCTATGGTACTAAATTAACAAATGAAAAAAAATAAAAATAATGACAAAAATAAAAGAAAACAAATAAATTTAAATCATGGAGCATCTATAACAAACAATTCTAATAATTAAATATTATTATTAATTAATAACAATTGCGAATAAGAGATTAGTAAAGTAATATGAAAAGATTTTGATAAGTAAAAATAATAATAGGAAAAAATATATTCAAAAGTCTGTTAGTAAAATATAATTATATTTTTAGATAATTAAATCATTAATAATAATTATTTAATATTTATTTTAAGGTTTATAAATATCAATTATTATCCTTATAATATCAAAAAATTACGTTTTTATTTTGTTCTAAAACTTAAATTTACGTTTTTCATTTAAAGGTAAATTTGTGTTTTTATAAATATAAATTTAAAAAATGGAAGTATTCTTAGTCTACCACACCTATAACAAACAATTTCAATAATTTATATAACATGAACCAATGAGAGAGTAGTAAAGTAATATGATATAATTTTTACAAATAAAAAAAGAATAGCAAAAAGTTTCAAAAGTCGGTGTAATAATATATATATATATATATATATATATATATATATATATATATATATATATATATATATATATATATATATATATATATATATATATATATATATATATATATATATATATATTTGTACACAAAAATATTATCATAAATAATTTGTATTTCAAATTACACACAAACAAAAAATTTGTATTTAAAGTTACACACAAATAACTTCCTAAAAGTCATAAACTTTATGTATTTCCAAATTTATGGTAGATGCTATCTCCAATTTATTATAGTATTTTATTTCAATCTAAATATTATACTTTTTCCATATACAAATATAAATTGAACCATTATTCCATATGCATTTATTCAAAATACGTATAATCAATACATATAATGCTCATTATAAAATATATTAAAATATCATTAAAATAGTTTCCGATAAAATTACAAAAGTTTAAGAAATAATTTTTACTCTATCATATTTAAAACTCTTACTCTAAACATAGCTTACAATAAAATTACAAAAGTTTGAAATTCTTACTCTAAACAAAAGTTTGTGATATTTAAAATTCTTACTCTATTTTCAAATTCATAGTAGCTGCTACCTCCTGCTTAAATGTTCTTCAGCTTGATCTTGTCTTTATGTCTAATATTTTAGTTTTGTCAAAATATTATATATATATTTTTCCATATAGTTGATATGAATTGAACCATCAAACCATCTGTACTCCTACAAAATATGTATAATTAGTACCTATAATATACATTATAAAATATATAAAAATATCATAAAATAGACTCACTATTGTATTCGAAGAAAACAAAGCTCACAATGAAATCACAAAAAAGTTTGTAATGAATGGATTTTTTATAATGTATATATATAACTAATTCACCCAAATGTTTTTTATTTTTATTTAAGGTTGAATTGAAAAGTTGAGAATTAAATTGATAGATGTATGTTAAAAAATGATAGTTTATGACAATTATGATCATTATGATTGTTTCAATATTTCTGTTTCAATCAACTTTAACCATTTTTAATATAAATAAATCACTCAAACATTTTTTTTATTTAAGGTTGAATTGAAAAGTTGAGAATTAAATTTACAAATGTACGTTAAAAAATGATAGTTATGACAATTATGATCATTATGATTGTTTCAATATTTATATTTCAATCAACTTTAACCCTTTTTAATTTAGTCAATTGTTTTTTAATGTAAATTAAATTTAATTTATTGTGTCGATTCTTTCTTTGCAGAGATAATTAATACCTTGATAATATTTTATATAAAATATATTCTAAAATTATTTATATTATTTTTTAAAATTTTATATACTTATTATTTAAACCTAGATTATAGAAGATAGAAACTTTTTTAATCTTTGTCGAAATATTTAATTATTTAGTTCAAATTTCTATCAAAAAATATATTCAAGAATTGTATATATTAGATATATTTTTAATATTGATTATCAACTGGAAGATTTTTTCAATAATGATAATGAAGAAAATAATATATATATATATATATATATATATATATATATATATATATATATATATATATATATATATATATATATATATATATATTAAATACTTATTTTTTGAGATTTTTCGTATTTTTCTGAATATTTAATTATTGAGATCAAAATTCTATAAAAATATATATTCAAGAATAATATATATTCTTTTTAAAATGTTAAATTCTTATAATAAAATTATTCTTTTTTATATATATATATATATATATATATATATATATATATATATATATATATATATATATATAATTGGAATATATTTGAGATTTACAAAATATTAAATATTAAATATTATTATTATCATTAGATGAAGAATTTTACAATATTTATTCTTATAATAAAATTATTCTTATATATATATATATATATATATATATATATATATATATATATATATATATAAGTTTTTTTATCTAATATTTTTATAATTTATAATTGGAATATATTTGAGAGTTACAAAATATTAAATAATAAATATTATTATTATCATTAGATGAATACTTTTACAATATTTTATTTCAGTTTAGCTAAAGAGTATTGAATTGAAGTTGGTGTGAAGAATCTACTTAATATAAATCCAAGGTAGTCATGATGACAACTTTCGACAAAACCCTAAACCTAAATTCTATCTATCTACTTAATATAAATCCAAGGTAGTCATGATGACAACCTTGGACAAAACCCTAAACCTAAATCCTATGTGGCATCATATTAGAAACCTTAATTCAATGTGGCATCATATTAAAAACCTATTAAAATTTTGAATTTTTATCATTTTTTTTTTATTCTTCACACCAAATCATTACATTTATCCAATCTAATATCCTAATTTAATTATAATAATAAAATAATTATTAATTTTTTAAAATAAAGGATATTAATTTCAACATATCATTTTAATTTAATTATATATTATAACTTAATAAAAATAATTGATTCGCTTATTAAGTTTTTTAAAATGACTTTTATCATTCAATATAAATAATACTAATTAATAAAATTAGAAATAATTAAGGAATATAAAAAGTATATTCCTTAATTATTAAGGAATATAAAATATATTTCTTTTCTTTTTATATTCCTTAACTATTTTACTATATTTCTTTTTATATTCCTTAACTATTTTATCATTCAATATAAATAATACTAATTAATAACCATTTATAATTATCAAAATTATGAGTTACAATTTTTAATATGATTTATTGTCTTATTAATAATTATGACCATATATAAATACATACTTTGGGTGCATAGATTTTAGTAGTCGTAGTATGCAAGGTGGTTATAAGTCTTCATCTTTGGCCTGACTTCTAACACCTCTTATATGATAGTATATACTTTTTTATTTTATATTAACTGTTATATGATACATACTTTTGATTTTGTATTGTAATTTTTATTTTATCATGTATATTCGAAATGGTATTTGACATATATCATTTGTATCCACTAAGGCAATTAATGTATTATAATTTTTATTTTATCACGTATATTTGAAATGATATTTGACATATATCATTGTATCCATTAAGGTGATTAAATCCAGCAATCAAAGATTAGATGTGGTTGGGTCTTCTTCAACCATGGAAGATTTGATTAATAACAATTGGAAAATCTGAATTGAGTTTGAGTCACGGTCGCAGATTGAGTATTTATGAGGAGTGTCTAACTTATTTTTTACCTTTGCTTTAGGATGTATTATAAATTATGTCCCTTTCCAATATATATATATATATATATATATATATATATATATATATATATATATATATATATATATATATATATATATATATATATATATATATATATATATATATATATATATATATATATATATATATATATATATATATATTAGGATATCTTTTAATATTTATTATTTCAAAATTCATTTCTATTTTTTTGGAATTATTATTTTATTAACATACTAAAAGTTGTCTTTTTCATAGAAAAATATATAATACATATATCAATTGTATCTATTAAACATAACCACCCAATATATTTATTTTCCTGAATAAATTTATAATATTTATCATTATTATTATTATTATTATTATTATTATTATTATTATTATTTATGACAATATCAATTTATAATTAATGATTAAATATCACATAGTAAAAAATAACACTCTTTTACTGACTATTGATTTTATTATAATCTTTAAAAAATTCTTAGTCTTTTAATACCTAAAATATATTAGAGTGAAAAAAAAGTTTCTATTGAGTCCCTTACAAAATTTAACCGAGTCATATTAGTCCCTCTAGTAATATTTATTTCAAATCAGTTTTTTTCTTACTTTTGAACTATTACTGGACTAGTGAAGATCAATTTTAGTCCCTCACAAAAAATGGAGAGTATAAATCAGTCCTGAGAAAAAAGTCCCTATTTAATCCCATACGAAATTTAAAATTTAACTGAGCCTTGTTAGTCCCTCTTTTAATATTATTTTCAAATAATTTTTTTCCTATTTTTAAACCATGATTGAACTTGACTAGATAAACCTTCTTTTAGAAATTGAGTACGGGTCAGAGGTTGAGTTCCTTTGCACATGGTCTTCGGAGTCTGAGTTTCCACCAGAAGCTGGGTTACCTAGTTGTGAGACATCAGAATCTTATCATTCAGGATTTGAGTCATTAGATTCTGATCTTTCAACCAATTTTCTTCCGACATATCATGTGTATTATTTTCGCCCCAAGTATTATTTACAAAATAAAAAATTATTCTAAAGCATAAAAGATCATTAACAACTGAAACAATAACAACACCTAATACACAAGAATACATAAGTCTGATAATAATCCCAACAAAGAAAACAACGTTGTGGTATCGCGATAATTTATCTACAATCCCTTCACAAATAATTTAAAATCATCAGTCGTAAAATATGAGTCCAGTCACAATTTATAAATAAGAAAAATCGATTTGAAAAAATACTAAAAGAGGGACTAACATGGCTTGATTAATTTTTGTAAGCGATTAAATAGAGACCTTTTTTCTCAGGGACTAATTTGGACTCTCTTATTTTTGTGAGGGACTAAAATGGGTCTTCATTGGCAGTCAAGTCACAGTTCAAAAGTAAGAAAAAAACCGGTTTGAAAAGAATATTAGTATAGGGACTAACATGGCTCGGTTAAATTTTGTAAGAGATTTAATTGGGACTTTTATTTTCTCAGGGACTAATCTGGCCTCTGCAGTTTTTGTTAGGGACTAAAATGGACCTTCACTCAATATATTATTAGATATTTTCATATTTTTAAAATTTTGTTTATATTTTATATAATTTTAAAGCACGTTTAAGCCTATGTTATAATTTATATGTATAAGTTATTAAAGTAAAAATTCTAATCAAACTCGTGCAACGCACGGGCCATAGATCTAGTTAAAATAAGAATAATAAAAAATTTTAAATTTTAGTATGATGCCAGATAAGCATTAGGATTATAATATGATGCCATGTAAGAATTAGGGTTAGGGTTTTGTCCAAAGTTATCATCATGACAACTTTGAATTTATATTAAGTAGATTGTAGGGCCATAATGGATCGATCGAACCAACAGTGGGGTGTAAAGAGATGACATATAGCCCAACTTCAAGTTTCGGTATTAACGACTCTTCAACACTCATAGTGGCCGATATCTGTTTCGTTAAAAACGAGTGAGAAAATCTCAAAACTCAGTTTTAATCGAGACTCGCTACCTGTCTCTATTTTTATGCAGGGACTTCGTATTACAAGGGCTGAAGGCCATAATGATATTCATGATAATCACTTCTGGCTGATAAAAAGCCATGGAAGGATATATTTTTGATATCATATGGGTGTTATCATGTTTTCTTGATATGCCCTTAATGTATTTTGCTTTAATATGCCACTAATGTGATGAAGCATATACATGGGAAGTTAAATCCTTGCCCACTGTTTGGATATAATCGTCTCAGATTGGAAAACTATGGTTTAATAAGGAAACGTGCCAAGTTCCGTACCGTACAGTGACCATGCAATTAAAGATCGTACATAATGTGTATTGCTTATATGACATATTAACTATGTTTTAGAAAAGCATATTTACATGCAGGTTAACAAAGGTCAAACATAAATTATTACAAGTACAAAGGCACGGGTCTATTCCACGGAATAACCGATTGAGGCAAAGTAATTTTCCGACTCAACAGCATGAATCTTCATATGAACTAGATCGTTGACATATTCTAAAAGTTGGAATATGTAAAATTATGTATGCTTTGATTTATTTTCAGGGTAAAGGCGGGTAGCCTCTATGCCGATTGTAATTGTTTTAAAAAAACTCTTTAGAGCTTACAAAATAATAGGTGTCGCTCCTTTCCTCTACGCGGGTAGGAGGCACCTCCTCATCTTCTAAATTCATAGAAATTATACAAGAGAAAGAGAACAACGTACGTTATGGTTTAAGGATAATCGGAATATTCAACCGGGATAACTTATGATCAAAAGAGTTTCAGCATGTTCCACAAACCTCGCACTTGGGGGGTCGTACAGGTATCCCGGATTGGGAAAAATTGAAAAACCTAAAGATGTGGAAATCTCAGAAGTTCTCAAAATCAGAAATTGAAGTTGGCAAGTCGACTCACCTCATCAGAGAAAGAATCTGACTCAAAGCTGGATAAAGCACACATTTACGCTTTACCTAGTTAGCATTGTTGTATGAGGCCGTTTGTTAAAATCTCGTTTAGATCTACTAAAAGAAGTAAACGGTGTCGTTCTTCTCCCCTGCGTGGGAACGAAGCACCCTACTCATATTAGTCTAAAAACTAGGTGAGATTCAAACACAATATAAAAAATCTGTAATCGGTTGTGGCCGGGCAGTGTAAGTATAAACACTCAGCCTAAAAACATATGTGACACCACTATACAAATAGTAGGAAAACTGACAACCTGAAACACCAAAGCCGGTTAAGTCTTCAGACCTCTAGCCGCACCTCTAAGACGGTTAAGTCTCCGGACCTCTAGCCGCACCCAAGCCGGTTACGCCTCTGGGCATATGGTCGCACCTAAGCCAGTTACGCCTCCAGGCCTATGGTCGCACCTAAGACGGTTCAACCTCGCCAAGGCTCTCAAACTGGTTTTCGGTGATCCATTGTAAGGCGCTTTATCCGCACCTAAAGACGGTTCAACCTCGCCAAGGCTCTCAAACCAGTTTTCGGTGATCCCTTGCATGGGGCTCTGTCCGCAACTAAAGACGGTTCAACCTCGCCAAGGCTCTCAAACCGGTTTTAGGTGATCCCTTGCAAGGGGCTCTGTCCGCAACTAAAGACGGTTCAACCTCGCCAAGGCTCACAAACTGGTTTCCGGTGATCCCTTGCATGGGGCTCTGTCTGCACCTAAAGACGGTTCAACCTTGCTAAGGCTCTCAAATCGGTTTCCGGTGATCCCTTGCATGGGGCTCTATCCGCACCTATAGACGGTTCAACCTCGCCAAGGCTCTCAAACCGTTCTCGGTGTATCCTTGCAAGGGGATATGTTCGCGCTTAAAGACGGTTAAGTCTTCGGACCTCGGGCCGCAAACTCGGTCAACTTCAATAAAGGTTCCTAAGAAAGTCCTGACAAGGGGCTCTGCACCCAAAGTCAAAAGCCCAAACACACTCTTAAGCCTCTGGCATAATTGGAATAGGACAGGCTAAGTAAACATAAACCTCTGGCCTAAATCCAAAGTACATTTAGACGCTTCTAAAGAGGATTAAAGTTCCGAGCATTTTCTCGAAAATAACAAAGACCTTGATAAACAAGTGGATGAAAAATAAAGTCCAAGCGCACTCTTAAATCCTCTGGAATAATCGGCTCCAGCGAACCCAAATAAACTTCAGCTCCTGGCAAAAGAAAAAATCCTAACATGCTTACAGTCTCGAAAGTCAAAACTTCCAGACACTTAAAAGACTATGGGCAGTGTTAAAAAAAAGACTATGGGCGACATCAAAAGCAAATCACTTGCCTCCAAGGAGTCAAGATGCTCTAGATACCACACTTGAAAGAGCCGAGTATACGAGCTGATTATCATCCAAAACAGTCGAGTGTGCTCAAGTATATGTGATATGGATATCTAAACAGACTTCGAGTAAGTTACCCGGCATAACAACCGGGAAAACAGCACGGTTCAGTGCAACTCGAGAAATCTAAAAACGTCTGATATCAGTTGTTAAAGAAAATAACAAACACATGGGAATTACAACATATGAGCACTCATCCGGTTAACACAAATCGGAGAAAAGCCTTATAAATTGTCATTGCAAAAATAATAAAGGGAAAAACTTTAACTCTTTATTCGTAAATTAGACAGCGAAAATAACAAAACAAAAGCGTAAATTCAAGAAAAATGATGTATTTAAACATTATAAGTCTGAACAAAGCTTCCTTTCTTCCTCCTCAAAACTCGAATCTAAGCAAGTCTTCATCAAAACTCGAAATCAGAATCATGCTCTAAAACTTGGAAAGAACGCTTCGACTCATTAGAAGTCTGAACAAAGCTTCCTTTCTTCCTCCTCAAAACTACATGGCTTCAAAGCTTCAAAAGGTTTTCTCACCTTTAGTCTTATCCATTGTTAAAAGGAGAAGAAGATCTTTGGAACACAAAATTCCGTCGAGAACGGTTCACAAAATCCAGTTTCAAACCGATTTAGGACTCAGTTATTGACTACTTGGATAATACGTGAAACAATAGCAGAATTATAAAAAAGCTACCAAAGGAAAAGTTGATCAAATACAAAGCCTATTTGACTACTTGAAATTCCAAACACAGGAAATAACGATTCTAGTCACTAGGGCGTATGAATCCGATCTCAATGGTTTGGTGTAACACCCCGAATTTAATTAAATTGGTTAATTAAATTATTGAAGGATTTAAATATTCGATTTAGTCGAATTTGGATTGTCTATGTTATTTAAGGGCATATTTGGAATTATTAAATTAAAGTCGGAAAATAATATTAAGAATAATTTTATTTATAAGTCGGAATTATTACATTAATGGAATATTATTAAAGGTGACATAATTGATTATTTGAGTTATATATCTTATTGGGCCTAAATTAATTTTGTAGGATATTAAATAAAGAGAAAGTTTAAACACTAAGCCCAATTGGATTTATATTAGGGTTTTAGAGATTTAGAAAGAGGAGAGTTGTCATAACGAGGAAAGAAGAATAGAAGAGAAGGAGGCAAGTTTGGGAGAAGATGCACAAAGCTTGAAGATTTCCATCCATGGTGCCCAATCGAAAATGTAAATCGGAGACCCATTGAGTTGCTTCAATTGATAAGGTAAGGGTGGGGTTCTCTTCCTATAATAGGGCTCATGAACAATTATATGTGGGAATTGGATGTGTAGATTTATTGCTTTTGCTTGTGTTGATTGTTGCTGGAAATTTATACACCTATAAGATATTGTTTTCTCTTAATTGTTGTGGTTGTTGTGTGAAATTACCATGTTAACTTGTTCCGAAAATTGAAGTTGCCATCATTGTTTGTGTTAATATTGGACGTTTCTGGTTGTTGTTGTTTGTATTATGAACCGTGAGTGTTGAAAAATATGTAAAGCGAAATGAAATGCTGGCTGAAATAAGTGAAAACCTTGTGGTATTGACGACCGTCAGCCTTGTGGTATTGCTGACCAGCACCCACAGGTTTGCAATTTGTTTCTTTCCACGTTATTTCACTGTATACCAAAACTAGTTTTACTATGTTTCAATATTGCCATGTTCTATTGCTTAAGTATATATTAATATATATTGATTAACAATGGTGTAATGGTGTATTATGTTGGAAATGAAACAAAATTGAAATAGTAGGGACAGTAGTAGTTAGAAAGCAAATGAAATGCAAAACGGTTCCGTTTGATCGAAATAGCCGAATTAAGCGGTATAATTAGTTGACCGAAATTTGATGAAAATTGACGTGGTAGCTAAGTTTAATTAGTACATTAACATGGTGGTGTTATTTCGTCGGAATTGCGATATTAATCGATCGATTAATTAATAGTTGAATTAAATTTTAATAAGCCTATTTAATTGGAATAAACTTGAACTTAGATTAACTATTCAGTTTATCGGTAAATTACGATATCTTGAGAATTTAACCGAACGAATCGAATAACCGGTAAAGAATAGAATTGTATCCAAATTAACCGGTTGAGTTGTGTTTTTGGTGACTTGGAAGTGTAACCCGAAGACTCATAAAGTCGTGAATATTAAGGATATAACCGAAAATTAGATAACCGGTAGCGACTCGAAATTTGCACAATTAATTGAAGTATGCTTTGTGAATAATTTTGGTTAGTTGATAGTGGATTAGTGAGTTAATTAGAAGACTAATTTATAGAGGATTATGAGACTAATTTGAATTGACTTAATGAGTCGAATTGTTGTGATATTCTGAAGCATGACGTTGTCGTTTTGATACTTAACATGATATCTAATTTAGTTAGATGTTAATTGGAAGTTGATTTGGTTTACTTGATAAATTAGCATGTTGAGATTACTCTACAAACCGGCCGAAAATTGTGATTTCGGTTTGAATGCCTTTGTTGCGAATAATGTTGTGATTGCCAATATGTTTATTAATGTGCATCATATGTGATTAGCCTTATGGCATGAACCCTAGCGAGTTGTCGTTAGTTTAGTCGATTACGAAGATAGTTGTGATAGTCCTGATGAAGTGTGTATTTGTGATGACGTGCCGAACATGACGATGTTTGTGATTATTGATAATATGTGATGTTGTATATATTTGTGATGATAATTTTGTGACTAAGTGAAGACGAATGATTAATTGTGACATTGAATTACCTCTAATAATTGGTAATTATAAGTAACGTGGGCGTATGCCTAGTGATGATGTGTGATTGTGATGAGTATGTTGTGTATGTTTTGTTTGTCGAGTCACATTTCATATGCATACTCTGTGACATCCTGGATTGGCAAATTGGTGACGGCCTGGATTGGCAAATTAGTGAAGAAGGCTTATGCCTTATGCCTCAGATTCGGGAAATTGGTGACGGGGGCTGAAGCTTCGATTGGTACCACATGCATATACATGAGTCATGTCCCATGTGTCTTATGTGATTGTGGTTTGTGATGTTTTGTGACTATATCGTGATTGTATTTCGTAACTTGTTAAACGATGGAAGTATGTGAAGATGTGAATTGATGATTTTATAATAGTATGATGATATCAATATTTGTGAATGCGATTAAGTGAATATGTCTGGTGTGACTTATATGTGATGTTTTGGGACTAGATGTATGACTTATATGCGGTGATGTTTTGGGGACTATAATTGTGTGACTTATATGTGTTGTACCGTGAATTATCTTGCAAGGTAAAGGAATGATTTTTATATGTAATTGATGTGAATATGATTTGTGGTGACTTGTTGTGAGATGTAAAGTATGTGAGATTTGTGAATTAGTGAAAGCATGAAGTGTATAGCAATATTAATACTTGCGATGTGATAACTATATATGCCTGGATCCTAATATACAATTTATCATGCGCTCACTTATATAATTTGATATCTCACCCTTTTTTTCTTGTTCGTCGTTGCCTTTATATTGGTAACGTGCATGTATTCAAGTATGAAGATATTAGTTGCCGTTAATCGAGTCGGTTATCGCTCTGATACGTAGCACTCGGGGGGGGGGGGGACGATTTATGTTGATTATGTTATTGTTGTTTGTCATTTTATCTTAGCTGTATAAGATGTTATTGACTCAAAGATTGAGAATTATGATTCCGCCATGTTCTAATGAAAGAAGTTATTCTGATTTGAAAAGTATATTATGTTGAGTATTTGTTTGATTGATTAAAGAATGTGCTATGTATCCGCTAAATGCGATGATGTGATTTATTTTTAAATGAATATGTGACGCCTCATTTGCTTGTCGAGAAATTTTAAATACTCTGATATTTTCCGCATTATAATTGCCGGGTAGAAATGGGGTGTTACATTTGGGACTTATCATAACCGCATCCGAGTTATGTAAACCCGACCACCACAACTCGGGGCTCATTAAAAACGTCTTTATTGTTTCTTATATTAATAAAGAACAAGAACTATCAAACACAAAATCATGACTTTTCCCGGGTACGTCCCAACTCGGATAAAAAAGGCATATACGATTATAAAATCGCAAGGAGACGAGTTCTAAAATTACACTCCCCGCTTAAGGGCCGAGTAACATGAGCTAAACACTCCCCAAACAAGGGTCGAGACCAAAGCCAAACGGGTAACTCCCATAGAGGAAACTCCCAAGCTCAATAAAATCCTTGACAAAACTCGCTTGAAGTTCATTAACTCAGAGTTATGGACAAAAGGGCTCGTTGGCCGATTAAATTTCAAAACCACAGAGGTCCTTCATTTTCTCTTAACACACCAGGTAGCCATAAATATTCGAGGTCTTCATGACTGAGCATATCATCTCGTCAACAAGGATCCATACTCGGGGGGCTTGTTCCGGACACATGATATTTATAAGGACGCGACCTATAGCTTATAATGGGCATTTGGCCGAGCACTAAGCTATACCCGACAAAGCATAAGGCAGGCGAGAACTGCATATAAGCAGAAGTCGGGAACTAGATCGGAAGCCAAGCGTTACAAGCTATTAATGGGCGGTTACAAGCGTTAAAAGTCATTAAGATTCGGTTACAGATTTTAATGAAGTCAGCCTACACTATAAAAGGAGGTCAAGGGCTAAGGGCAAAGATCATCTGGTCCACACCCAATCACCCTCTCATTCTCTCAAGATCTCTCTCTGCAACACACGTAGAAGAGGCACCATTCACCATTCAATAAGGCTACAAAGGGGCTCCCGCAAGAGGGATAAGCAATATGCCTCTCTTGGGTCAATACCTACTGCTATGGTAGTTCCCAAATCCCCTCAGTCAGTCTTTAAATCACCCTTCCCCGAGGCTTCCCTCGTCTTTGAGGGTAAGCTCCTCGGAATCTTGTTTTTCACGCAAGAACAATTTGGATATGCTATGATTTATGTTGCGGAAGCATATTTGAAATAGAGTTGCATTACCAATGAGACATTCATTTTAACTTCTGTATATTATCAGAACTTTTGACTTGGCTCAGTATAGTTCTGAAGATTTCTGCGTGGATATTCTGAGTTAAAAATGAAATGTACAGAAAGTAAAAGACACATTCATTTTTATCCTGGTTCACCTTCTGAATAAGGCTACCTCCAGTCCACCCTCCTCGGGTGATTTTGCTTCTCTCCATAGGACTTAATCCACTATAACCAATCTGATTACAATTGCACGATCAACATTCGTGACTAACAACCTGCACAGCCAACTGCTGTGACTAACCATGCACAAGCTACCCGCGAGTGACTAACCCCTAGATGACTGAACCACTTAGTGATCTTAGCAAGATATAACGTTTATCAATCTAGTAATCCTGCACAAGCCAACTGCTCGTGACTAACCCTGCACAACCAAACTGTTGTGACTAACTTCCTGCACAAGCCAACTGCTTGTGACTAACTTCATGCACAAGCCAACTGCTTGTGACTAACCCTAGACAATAAGCCGTTCAGTGATCTCCACGAGATATAACGTTTATTGACCTAGATCCCTCCAAGAGTCTAACCAGATCTCAAGGACTTCTCAAGTATCCATATCAGAAGATACTCAAGGCACAACAATTCTATCATAATTGTTCTTCTGGAGATTACAAGTGTGGTTCTTAGTCAAGCATATTTTTTCCTATTCTAAGCACATATGTTTACGACACACTGACTAGAAGTCACTTCTGATGCCTAAAAAATCTATCAGATGTTTCCTAAGATATAACACAATACGAGCAACAACTCTATGTGTTTTACAAATAATTACAAGACATAATACATATTCTTGTAGTCTTCTTTTTTTTTTCAACTTTTGGATGATATCTTCTACTTCTGAAAGCAGATTAAGAGCAACAACTCTTGTATTAATTGCTTCTTTCAGTTTGGTCTTTTCTTGTCAGAGTAAGGAGATTAGAGCTTTAGCTCTTTGAAATTAATTCCTTCTTGTAAGACCATCTTCTTTTCTTCTTCATAAACAGATATGGTGCAACAGCACACATATTGATTGCTTCTTGTGCGTAGATCATCATCTTCTTCTTGAATACTGATCATGAAGCTTGTTACAGCTGATAACATATTTTATGATAATAAATAAACATGAAACACTATCGAGCATTAACTCAGTGTATTCAGTTTCTCTAGTCATTCAATGTGAGCAATATGAGGAGTGATCAAGTATTTGTGTGTCTTTCTTAAGTGTGATTCAACTTCTCATCACTCCAATGGAGAACACATCAGAACTTGCAGACTTTTCTATTTCTCACTTAATATTTTCTTCTCATAGGCTAATTCTGTATATTTCAATATACTGGTTTTCTCATCATACACTTCATGTATGTTGCCTCTTATTGGTGCAACCGATTTTTCTTATGTTGTTTGTGCTTGCACACCTGCTCTCATACACGCTTGCACCTCTATCTTTTCTTTCAACGGTTTTATTCTTTATATAGTGTTCTGGTATATTACTGTTGGAGACTTAGTTGTTTGAATCATGTTTGGACATGTAGTTAATGCTTGGAGTAGACTGAATCAGGAAAATGACAATTACCGGGGCGAATCTTATCTTTGGCATTGGTAGCGTGTCCTCTTCAAATTGCTTCTTCCGAGATGGTTGCTTATTGGTGGCGTGTCTTGTTTACCAAAATGTAGACCAGAATAGATGTCATAATTTTTTCTTTACATTGAGTGTCGTGATGTGTTACATGTGATTTTGTTGGAGCAATTCATGATGTTCTTCTAATCTTCTGAAGGCAGAGTTGCAAAAACTACTTTTGTTGAGAACTTTGATATAGCTTGTACTTCTGATCTTCTATCACTGATTGTTGAATTCTTGCATTGTGTCCAGAACTTCTGATCATCTGAATTCATGTATCTTGATATTCCTGTTTAATTCCTTGAAGCTTGTCTGAGTTTCTTTCTGATGTTCTGCTTTTGTTTCTGATGTTGTGCTTTTCTTCTTAATGTTGTGCTTTAGTTTCTGATGATGTCGTATAAGGCTTGTAGCATAATATCTGCACACTTAATAAAAACATAAGTAGTAAAATTGTTACTAACAAAATATATGCTTTTTATCATCAAAACTAGATTCTGAACATAGATTCTCAATCTTGTTCTAACAATCTCCCCCTTTTTGATGATGACTAAAACCATATATTTTGATGGAACAATTTTATGAGGTGATAATAAGATAATATGTAAGCAAATATATTTCATCGCTTTTTCATATGTTCAATCAAGTGATTCTTTTAATCATGTATTTTAATTTTTAACATTCATCAAAATCTATCAAAATATTTCATCTTTCTTTCTCCCCCTTTTTGTAATAATCAAAAAGCTTTTAGGGGGTAAGATGAGATTGAACAAACTAGTTTAATTTTCTCCCTCTGAATTAGATAATCATATAAACTTATTTTTGATTTATAGCTCCCCCTGGGATGAATTCTTCTTTGGCTCTTTAGAAGATTTATAGATGTAGCTATGCAAGTACGTGCATCTTCTAGAAATTCTAACAGAGTATTCCTTAAGTTTCAGATTTTCCTGTATTCAAAGCAAATACTTCTGGTACACAAGTTAGGAATGTATTTGATATTCGAGTCTCATTTGTGTCAAGTCATAATATTTTAGATTATATCAGAACGTGTTATAATTCCAGAATATCAATTTTCAAATTTTCTCCTCCTTTTGAGATGTATACCTTTTAATGAGTGATTCAAAAAATTTATTACTCAATTCACTCTTCCTAATTTTCCTGTTTATTCTCCCCCTGAGTTAAATAACCAGATGAACTTATCATAGCCCCCCCTTAGATGAATAGTTTATGGGAACCCTTTCTGACTTTTCTTAGAACTTTCTTCATCAGTATGTATGACTTATAATTCTGACTGCTTTTACGTTCTTAGAATCATAAAATGGTTTTTAATCCCCCTTTTTGTCATAATAATGGAAAGACGTAAGTAAGGTATGACACTCAGGAACGAAATAGAACATAACCGAATTTCATTCATATGAAAGAAAAATTATAAGGACAATAAATAATGGTTACATCGAAGAAAAAATTTAAACATAAAATGCCTCGCAGTTTTCTTCAGTTAGTAGGTCATCATTATTTAGAGATTCTGCATTGCGAATTATCTGAGTAATTTCAGCTGATTCAAACAATGCAGATAAAACTCTCCCATATGTAGGGATGCTCATGGACGGTTTTTGTCCATAACCAATCCATATTCATATATTATCCATTTGGTATAACCGGATTTTAAAACCAATTTTCATAACCGGATTTATTTTTTCAAAACCGGTTATAAACCGGCTATATCCATGACCAAATTTTATAACCGGTTTTAAATTTAAAAATTTCATTTTAAAAATTTAATTTAAAATGAAGTTATTAAAATATTATTTTTTTTGGAAAATCGACTTTTCATATTTTTTAAAGACACGATTTTTCAAAAAAACTCGAATTTTTTCGTTTTTTCAAAATACTCAATTTTTTGTTTTTACGGAAAAAAAACTCGATTTTTTCGTGTTTCCGAAAAAAACTCAATTTTTTTGTGTTTCCGAAAAAACTAGATTTTTTTGATTTTTCAAAAAAACTCAATTATTTCGTTTTTTCAAAAAAAACACGATTTTTCATTTTTTCAAAAAAAAAAACTCGTTCTTTCATATTTCTGAAAAACTCAATTATTCGTGTTTTCGAAAACTCAATTTTTCATTTTTTTTTTCGAAAAAAACTCGATTTATCATCTATTTTAGAAAAACTCAATTTTTTCGTATTTCCAAAAAACTAAATTTATTCGTATTTCCAACCAACTCGATTTTTTCGTATTTCCGAAAAACTCGATTTTTCAATTTTTCAAAAAAACTCGATTTTCGTATTTCCGAAAAACTCATTTTTTTGGTATTTTCAGAAAATTCGATTTTTTCGAACTTTCGAAAAACTCGATTTTTCATTTTTATGTTTTTTTTTTCTTTCTGCAAAATATTTTAAAAATTTATATATATTTTTTATTTAAAAATAATAGACCAATTAAATTTTTATGTTGGATATGGCTATCCAAAATATGGATTTGGTTAAAACCATATTAATAATATATCCAAAATATGGATTTGGTTAAAACCATATTGATAATTAACCGGTTTTTAATAACCGGTTATGGATATGGATAAATCCAATAACCGGTTTATTTGAACATCCCTACCCATATGGAATGTGGGAGCTCTGACCACACCCAAAGGCTATGAGAGATTCCTTCAGATGGCTGAAAATGATTGCAGGAAGGTTGAGAGGACTACTACTTTCAAGTCGCTGAATCAAAAAACGATCCCTACACGACACGAGTTGTAGAAAGTTTCCTCTAGGCGTTAGGTTAGACAGAACGAACCTAAATAGAGCCTATCTAAATGGAGTTAGAAATTCTGAATTATTAAAAATGTGTGTCACATCTCTACTCAGATAGTTGGCAGTATTCCAATGATCAAGCTCTTCTAAACTGATGGTCGAGGGGTTTGGGGCAAATCCAATCGTTTTAGTGATGGATTCTTCTGAGATCACGAAGGGAATGCCATGAATGTTGGCTGTGATGCTGAGGTTGTCATCACTGATGGATGCATTTACCCAGAAGGTTTTTACTAGATTTGTGAAGATTGGTCCATGGAGAAGGACGACATATTTGTAATATCCTTGAGCTACCAGTAGTTCTATAAGATGTTGATTTATTTCAGCAAGTCCTATGAACTTTTCTTTGAGAACAACAAGACTTGGTTGGACATCCATTAGGAATAAAAGAGACGATTGTAGTGGTACAGGAAATGAGTTTAGAAGGGGATGTGGTTCCGAATAAGGAGAGATATGGGTGTGATGAAAGACTACAGAGCGGTTTTGGGGGTATAAATAACTGCAGAGAATGTTTTGAAAAAGAAACTGAGTTAAACCTAAGTATTCCTTAGCATTAATTGATCCTTACGGTTAGTAAGAGATAACGTGATACGAAGAGATTCAAAACAGATACCTAGGCTTTTTGACTTAATAGCTTAACTAACAGTGACATTTCAGAGACTTTTGAACACGTGTTTGAGAATCAAGGGTTTTGAGAGCATGAATCATTTAATTATGGGATTAATTTAGAGATTAACTTTTTTGAAATTTGAACGCCAGAAGGTTTAAGAATGCATAAACTCTGAAGATTAATCTTTTTTCAAGCAACCTTTTTATGCCACGTCTTCCTATGTGTATTTATCAAAACTTTTGGGGAATTTATTTTCATGAAATAAGTTAGTCTTTAAATTGCTCAATCTTGTTCGTATGGCCATATTTTTCTGAAGAAAATATATCTATCTGAAATAATTCTTTATGGCTATTTTTACATAGATTTAAGTTTATGTGGATCTGAAAACAGACAGGAGGGTTTAAAGAGGAGATTTTGACCAGTTTTAGCTAGACGGGTTATGTATGAAGGATGAAGAGGATCTTGATGAGATATGAGAAGGATATTAGTAGTTGAGTGAAGAGGTTTTGATGAGGGCTGTATTAGATCTAGTGTTAGTATATGAGGTGTCAGCTTTCAGTTTTGACCTGGATTTATTCACGAGGTGGTTGTTTAGTTAAATATGAAGTTAAGGCTAATGCATAGAAAAATAGTACAAATATTAGAATAGGTGGCGAAGAACACGAGACATGCAAAGGTACTTTATATAAATTCACATATTTTGATAAGCAGAATTATAAGAGAAGAGTTTAGAAAGATCTGACCGTTTTGAAGATAAACTTTTCATCTCGTCTTTTATGAGAGAGAGCATCTTCTTCAGGAGAAGTTCTGCCTTTCCTTGATTCAGAGTCTTGTCCTATCGTGTCTTCACTCTTTGATTTGATCCAATGAATTTACTTTGACCGTCTTAGCTTGAGTCAGCTAGATTTGTTTATCTTTGATTTTGAATGTCTTCATTTAAGCATAATCTCCTTCTTTCTGATGTCTTGAGCCTCTTTAAGATTTGATATTGATCCACAAACTCCTTATGATGTGTAGATAATATGCATAGAGTCTTGAGATATTTGCCTTGACATCTTCTGATTATACTGAGTGTTGGAATATGACGTTGTTTTTCTGCTCAGTGTGGTTTTTCTCCTTTTGGATCTCTCTACACGGTTGAGTGTTTGATCCTGAGATCAATAATAGAGCCATGCTCTGATACCAATTGAAGGTGGAGAAAAACACAAGAAAGGGGGGATTGAATTGTGTTCTTCCAAAAACATATTTCCCTTTCTTTAAAATATTTTCTTTCTTTAAGTGTCTCATTATTTGGATATGCTATGATTTATGTTGCAGAAGCATATTTGAAATAGAGTTGCATAACCAATGAGACATCCATTTTAACTTCTGTATATTATCAGAACTTCTGACTTGGCTCAGTACAGTTCTGAAGATTTCTGCATGGATGTTCTAAGTTAAAAATGAAATGTACAGAAAGTAAAAGACACATTCATTTTTATCCTGGTTCACCTTCTGAATAAGGCTACCTCCAGTCCACTCTCCTCAGGTGATTTTGCCTCTCTCCAGAGGACTTAATCCACTATAACCAATCTGATTACAATTGCACGATCAATAGTCGTGACTAACAACTTGCATAAGCTACCCGAGAGTGACTAACCCCTAGATGACTGAACCGTTTAGTGATCTCAGCAAGATATAACATTCATCAATCTAGTAATCCTGCACAAGCCAACTGCTCGTGACTAACCCTGCACAACCAAACTGTTGTGACTAACTTCCTGCACAAGCCAACTACTTGTAACTAACTTCCTGCACAAGCCAACTGCTTGTGACTAACCCTAGACAATAAACCGTTTAGTGTTCTCCACGATATATAACAGTTTTTGACCTAGATCCTTCAAGAGTCTAACCAGATCTCAAGGACTTCTCAAGTATCCTTATCAGAAGATACTCATGGCACACCAATTCTATCAGAATTGTTCTTTTGGAGATTATGAGTGTGCTTCTTAGTCAAGCATAATTTCTCCTATTCTAAGTACATATGTTTACGACACACTGACTAGAAGTCACTTCTAGTGCTTAAACAATCTATCAAAAGTTTCCTAAGATATAACACAATACGAGCAACAACTCTATATGTTTTACAAATAATTACAAGACATAATATATATTCTTGTAGTCTTCTTTTCTTCAACTTTTGGATGATATCTTCTACTTCTGAAAGAAGATTAAGAGCAACAACTCTTGTATTAATTGCTTCTTTCAGTTTGGTCTTTTCTTGTCAGAGTAAGGAGATTAGAGCTTCAGCTCTTTGAAATTAATTCCTTCTTGTAAGACCATCTTCTTTTCTTCTTCATAAACAAATATGGCATAACGGCACACATGTTGATTGCTTCTTGTGCTTAGATCTTCATCTTCTTCTTGAATACTTATCATGATGCTTGTTACAGCTGATAACACATCTTATGATAATAAATAAACATGAAACACTATCGAGCAACAACTCAGTGTATTCAGTTTCTCTAGTCATTCAATGTGAGCAATATGAGGACTGATCAAGTATTTGTGTGTCTTTCTTAAGTGTGATTCAACTTCTCATCACTCCAATGGAGAACACATCATAACTTGCAGACTTTTCTATTTCTCACTTAATATTTTCTTCTCATAGGTTAATTCTGTATATTTCAATATACTGGTTTTCTCATCATACACTTCATGTATGTTGCCTCTTATTGGTGCAACCGATTTTTCTTATGTTGTTTGTGCTTGCACACCTGCTCTCATACACGCTTGCACCTCTATCTTTTCTTTCAATGGTTTTATTCTTTATATAGTGTTCTGGTATATTACTGTTGGAGACTTAGTTGTTTGAATCATGTTTGGACATGTAGTTAATGCTTGGAGTAGACTGAATCAGGAAAATGACAATTACCGGGGCGAATCTTATCTTTGGCATTGGTAGCGTGTCCTCTTCAAATTGCTTCTTCCGAGATGGTTGCTTATTGGTGGCGTGTCTTGTTTACCAAAATGTAGACCAGAATAGATGTCATAATTTTTTCTTTACATTGAGTGTCGTGATGTGTTGCATGTGTTTTTGTTGGAGCAATTCACGATGTTCTTCTAATCTTCTGAAGGCAGAGTTGCAAAAACTTCTTTTGTTGAGAACTTTGATATAGCTTGTACTTCTTATCTTCTGTCACCGGTTGTTGAATTCTTGCGTTGTGTCTAGAACTTCTGATCATCTAACTTCATGTATCTTGATATTCTTGTTTAATTCCTTGAAGCTTGTCTGAGTTTCTTTCTGATGCTGTGCTTTTGTTTCTGATGTTGTGCTTTTCTTCTTAATGTTGTGCTTTAGTTTCTGATGATGTCGTATAAGGCTTGTAGCGTAATATCTGCACACTTAATGAAAACATTAGTAGTAAAATTGTTACTAACAAAATATGTGCTTGTTATCATCAAAACAAGATTTTGAACATAGATTCTCAATCTTGTTCTAACAATTGGGATAAAAATGGTGAGAGATTGAGGGGGGAGGAGGATGATAGTAGCAGCCACTCTTTGGTGTCGTCTCAGACAGAGGAGCTCAGGGAGGAAGGAATGGGGAAGAAACTGATTCAGGTTAAGGATAGAAGTTCTGATTTTGACTCAATCTCTAGCAGCTTTACGGAAAAGCATGAACCAATTGCGTCCTCTGGTACTTTTGATGGTGCTCTTTTTCGTGCAAAGGAGGTAGTGTGTCAACTTGAAAAGGAAAAAGTTGTTTTTAGGAAAGGTCTTTTTCAACCAGTTCAGTGGGGACCAAAGTTTGATGCTCACTTGAAGAGTTGGGTTCTGATCCAGTCATAAATAGTGACGAACACGTGTCTGGAAAGAAATTTTTTAAAAGAATTAAATTAAAAAATATGGAAGAAGTGGGTGGGACGAGTAGTAATTCTAATTCATTTCTAAAGCCCAAAAGGAAGGTAGAGTTAAGTGTTAGGCATGGTCTATTTGATAAAGGTAGCGTCAAGGGAATATTTTGCAAACATGGTAGCGGTTCAAGCAACAATATATGCTATTACAACAAATAATTGGTGGAGTCTAATACAATTAGATGCAATTATAGGCACATGGAGAATTTGGGGGGAAAAGGTAGAGATTTGTTATGGAATACAATCAAAAGTTTGGGTGTAGTACATACTGAATCACAGAGAGACTTTAAGAAGAGGACTCAGAAGCTTGAAAATTTAAACACAGAGAATAAGGAAGCAGAGAAGGTGGTGTTTAGAGTATCCAAATGATAATTGGTTCTCTTAATATCAGAGGGGATACAGTTCTGTTAAGAGGAGAACAATTTGCCATATAATCAATTATGGAAAGGCGAATATTTTCTTTCTATAGGAAACAAAGTTACGCTCGTGCTCGGATGTGCTTGTGGCCTAATAGAGTAATTTACTACTCTATTTCAGATTCAATAGGGTTGTCTGGAGGGTTGTTAATCCTGTGGAATTTTAGGGGATTGAGGTTTTATGTAGTTTTCAAGGAGTAGGTTATATGGGTATATTGGTTTTATAGGTGAACAAATTGTTCTACATATTAATCGTTTACTTAGGTTGTTCGATGGAAATGAAATGTTCCATGTGGAATAGTCTGTTAAATCTGAAATCAAAATTCACGGATGGAGAGTGGATTATTGATGGAGATGTCAGCATGGTTAAATACAGTAGGGAGGGAGCTGGCAGACCTGCTGGTGGGTTTAATTCAGAGTGATCCAATTTTTCAGGTTTTATTGAGGATATTGGTCTAGTTGACTTACCTTGTAAAGGTAAGAGATTCAGCTAGTTTAGTGGCGATGGTAAGGCGAAAACTAAGTTAGACCGTTTCCTAATTTCAAATAATGTTATGAATTGGTGGGGAGTGGTGGGTAAGCTTATAGGCGATAGGGATGTTTCAGATTATTTCCCGGTATGGTTGGTTGTGGATAAGGAAGATTGAGGTCCTAAACCGTTCAAATTCAACAATTAATGGTTTAGGAATAAGGAGTTTTTGAGTTTTTTGGAGAAAGAATGGTCTAAGCATATTGTGGTAGGTAGAGGTGATTACGTCTTGAAGGAAAAATTGAGGCTCCTCAAGGTTAGGCTTAAATAGTGGAACATAAATGTTTTTGGCAAGATAGATTTAGAGGTGGAGGAAGATGTCAGGATTATGAATGAAGTGGATGACTTAGTGTTGGTTCAGGAAGAAGAAGAGGAAGAAAGGAGGATGACGACTAGTAAGTTTTTGTTAAATCTTAAAATAAAGGAAAACATGCTTATTCAAAGGTCTAGAATAAAGTGGCTCAATGATGGGGACGTAAACATTAGGTTTTTCCACTCGGTTATGAAATGGAGATTGAGACGTAACCACATCGGTTCTTTATTAACGGAAAAGGGAATGGTGAGATCGGTGGAGGAGGTAAAGAGGGAGGTTATAAACCATTTCTCTTCTAAGTTTGTTGAGGATGTGCCTAGTAGGCCTTTATTGGAAGGAGATTTATTCGGGAAGTTAAGGGAGGAGATAGGGAATTTCTCGAAACTCCTTTCTCGGAAGTTGAAATCAAGGAGGCTAAATGGAATTGTGATGGTTCAAAAAGCCCCAGTCCCGATGGGTTCTCTCTTATTTTTGTTAAGAAATGTTGGTATTTTCTTAAGGAGGATTTCTTGGCATGTTTTAGAAACTTCTTTTCGGGTGCTATTCTATCTAAATCGATTGCTTCAGGATTCTTGACACTTATTCCTAAATAATTTTTTTTTGTTGATTTAGATGATTATATGCCTATTTGTTTTGTAGGGTGTATTTATAAAGTTATTGCTTAATTGTTGGCGGGAAGACTTAAGAAAGTGATTGGAAGCATCGTTTCTCAAAGCCAAAGCACGTTCGTTCTGGGTAGACAACTTCTTGACGGGGTTTTGGTGGCTAACGAATTGGTGGGTCATGCGAATAGGGGGAGTTTATTACTCTTTAAGGTGGACTTTGAAAAGGCTTACAAAAGATGGGATTTGGTACCGTTTGGATGAAATTGATTGAAGCCTTGATCTTTTTTAGTAATATGTCAGTATCGATAAACAGGAGTCCTAATAAGGAATTTAAGGTGGAGAGTGTATTAAGACAAAGAGATCCAATTTCTCCTTTTCTCTTTGTGATTGTGGCGAAAGGTTTGAAGGCTTTGGTCAATAAAACGGTGGAAAACGGAAATTATGTGGGGTATCTTATGAATAGAAATTTCTTCATAGATATTCTTCAACTTGTGGAAGATACTATTTTCATGGAAGATGGAAGTTGGAACCATTTGGGGATTTCAACTTATTTCAGGCCTTGGAATCAATTTTCACAAAAGTAAACTTATAAGCAGCAATATTAACTCTATTTTTTTTAGATTGCTACGACTTTTATTTTGTGTAGGAGGGAAGAAAAAGAGTTTATGTTTCTCGGAATACCAACATGATCCAATCCTAGAAGGTTATCTACTTGGAGTCCTCTTTTTCTCAAACTCAAAAAGAAGTTGTCTGGTTGGAAAGGTCGGTTTCTAAGTTTTGGTGGAAGAATTACTCTTCTAAAGTTGGTATTAGGGAGTCTTGCGATTTTTACTCTTTCCTTTTATAAAGCTCTGAAGAAAATCGTGAAGGAGATTATTAAGATTCAAAGCAATTTCTTATGGAACAGGACGAAGGAGAAAAGGTGCATTTATTGGGCTAGTTGGAAGGTGGTGTGTGTTCCGATAAAAAGAGAAGGGCTTGGTTTAAAGAGGATAGATGATTTTAACGTGGCACTTTTGAGTAAGTGGAAGTGGGGAATTTTGGGGGGGGGGGAACGGAGCATTGTGGTATAAAGTATTGAAGGTCCGGTACGATGATATAAAGTTACAGGTAGAGAATGGAGGTGGCAAGTATTTAGAGAAGGTATCTAAATATTTTTGGTGGTATGATAATACATCTTTGGATTATATTCACCGGGAGGATTTCTTTATTTAGGGTTGTCGTTTTCGAGTGGGAAACAATTTTGTTATCTCTTTTTGGCTTTCTTGGTGGATGGAGGAGGGAATTCTTAAGGATATATTTCCTGTGCTTTATTTTGTTTCTTTATTATAGGAAGTTTCTGCTGCAGCTATGGGGGGTTGTATTAATGGCGGTTGGAGGCGAGGAGACATGGGGATTTCTTATTCGAGCATTCAACAAACCGGTTTAGCTGCATATTTTGCATAACTCTGCATACTGCTGCAGTCTACTGTTATCTTGGCTGGGGTTTCAGATTCGGTCGTGTGGGAGGGTGGTTTGGACGACAGTTTATCTGCGAGCAGCAACTACAGGATTCTGAACAGTCGCCAGATTCCTTACTGTTTGATTCTGCTCTTGAGTTAATTTGAAAAATGGAGGTTCCTTACAAAGTAAAGGCCTTGGGATGGGGGTGTTTCTTCAATATCTACTGACTCCGTATTTAGTTGCTATTAGAGGTATTGATTCTATCTCTAATTTAACTTATGTATTCTGCGGCAATAATCTTGAATCGTCTTTGCACTCTTTGTTGGTTTGTTGTAT
This sequence comes from Vicia villosa, assembly GCF_029867415.1. Classification (NCBI taxonomy): domain Eukaryota; kingdom Viridiplantae; phylum Streptophyta; class Magnoliopsida; order Fabales; family Fabaceae; genus Vicia; species Vicia villosa. Next base: position 129,586,283 of record NC_081183.1, read on the forward strand.
CTCTGAATTGGTGTGGAAAGATACCGCCGAGTAGATTGGTTTGTCAGGTTATAAATCAAAGAGTTTTAAGGATAGCTTTTTGAAGTGGTCCTCCTTTTGCAAATCCCGTAGATTAAAAAAAGGCAAGGAAGGAGTAGTGTGGTTGACCATTTATTGGAATCTTTAGATTGCGAGGAACATAATTGTTTTCAGAAACGATACGTGAAATATTCGAGATATTGTTTGGGGTATTAAAGTTTTGGTTTGAAAGTGGGCGTTTATAAGAAAAATTAACCAACCTAATCGTAACTTTTATGAATTTAGCAAGAATAATTTGTTTTATCTGTCATAAGTTTCAATTGGCGTGTAATTTTTTCGGAGATTTTCTTCACCGTTAGTTGTAATCTTGGTTGAGAACTTCGGTTCTCCATTTCAATATATCATTGTTTATAGAAAAAAAATGATATTTGACTTTCATGTTAAGAATTGTCATTGATTCCTAATTTCAAAATAATGATCATATAATAGATAAATGATAAATTGTCATTGACTAAATTAAACTATTTTACATGAGATAAGTGGTCTCATGTCGACTAAAAAATTAGTAGAAAATGATAACGAGTCTTTTAGAGGATTTTTAAAAGATTTAAAAAAATAAATTTTTAAAAATGTAAATATTTAAAATATTGAAAATTGAAATGGTTAATATTTTATAATTCTTTATCGAATTCTTATCCTAAAAAATAATTATTCTTAAAATAACACATATTTTATAATAAGAATTATTTCGCATTCCGACAGGGAGCACACAAAGCAAAGGAAAGACTGGTCTGCTAGTATTAAATAGAGTCAACACAATATTATATTCTAAATACTTGAGTCAAATACAATAAATTCATCTCATATTTTTTAATATTTAAATAATATTGTTAATTTTATTTTTGTAACCATGTTAATTATTTTGTTATTTGTTACTCCCTCCGGTCTCAATTATAAGCAAACATTTAATTTTTAGATTCATTCAACAATTAATGTATTTAGTCTAATAATAGACTAAATACATTGATTGTTGAATGAATCTAAAAATTAAATTTTTGCTTATAAATGAGACCCGAGGGAGTATAGATTAACATGTTCTAGGTTCAAGGTATACACGCGAGAATTCTCTCCAAACTGAAAGTTTTTTTTATAAACAAAACTTAACTATTCAAAATTTGAACAATTTATTTAAGAGGTTTAATTTTTTTTCTATTTAGACCAATTTATTATTGGTATTATTTTTTATTTTTGTTAATATAATATTTTTAACCATTTTTGTATTTCGTTAATTATTTTGCTATTTTATATAGATGAACACGTTTTGGGTTCAAAGTATATACACAAGAATTCTCTCCAAAATGAAAGTTCTTTTATAAGCAAAACTTAAATATTCAAAAGTTGACCAATTTATTTAAGTGATTTAATTTTTTTACTATTTAGACCAAATTACTAGTGGTATTATTTTGATAATTTTATTAATAATATTTCTTTTTGTTGCAAAATACCATATACAAAATTTTCGTATATGTTATATAGGAATGAAGAAAATAAACAAGTACTCTCTATGTTTTCAATAATTCACCAAGTCTATTAAAAGAGAAAAAAATATGTCTTTCGAAAAAGGTGGTTCTAATGTTTCACCATCTTTCAATGCCAACAAAATTAGCAATGAAATCGAAGAAACTAGTGTTAATGCTATTGTTCCAGGTATCTTTTTTACATTTTTTATTTTCTCTGTAAATGAAGAAAACTTTAAAAATTACAATCTCAATCTTCTTTATGGTGATATACTCACTAATCATACAATGAAGAACATATAGTTACTTCATTCTTCTTAGATGTGTGATTTGAATTTGAATTTTTTATTTTGTTAATTCATAATAGTTAGAATAATTGATTTTAGATATATTGTTTAAAATATTTTGACAGTTTAAATTTTAAACTCGCAATTTATCGGGTTTGCTATTTTTTAAGAATGTGTGTTTTGGAATTAAAAGAGATAAGAAACAAGAGCTTCGAAAAAATAAAAATATAAAAAAAATATTAGTTATTTTTTGAAAAATAAATTTGTTTAAAATGATAAATGAGTATTTATCATTGATCTATTTTTCATTTTCAAAACACTATAACACTTTTAGTTATATCTGAAAAAAATTATCCAAGACCCTCCAAATTATCCCCCCGCTATAAATTTATAGTTCCTTCAAAATAGAAGAATTTGGTATAATTAATAAAATATATTTTATTCATAATAGATGTTATAAAATATATTTGCAATTTAAAATTTAAATCACTATAAAACTAATTATTAAATTTGCTATCTTCTAAGACTTTGTTTGTGAGTAAGAGGGATAGAGAAGAGGGGACTTCGTAAAAATAAATTTTTAAAAAATATATAGAAAAATGTTTTACTTTTTTGAAATAATTATTTTGTATAGAATGTTAAATGAATATTTATCATTAACATATTTTTTATTTTCGAAATATATATAACAATACAAATTATATTTGAACAATTTATGTTAGCCTTCTAAGACCCTCCAAGTCCATCTCCTTTTTTTTAAAAGTCCTCCTTTCACTTTTCATCCAAACTCTCAAACAAAACCTAAATGAACTATTTTAGAAATTGATCTCCATTCTATCTAAATTCATATTGTCAATTCTTTAAATATCATATTAATTAGTTTTTTTTTTTTTTTGGAATATATTCCTGCTATGTTTTACCAATCCTTTTGGGACACTATTCGAGAAGAGACCACTCACACTATCTTACAAATCCTTTATGATGATAAGGACCCTAGAGAGATCAACAACACATACATTTACCTTATTACATATATTTTCTCTTGATTCTGTTGAAATAATTATTAAAGAGAAATAATTATTAAAATCTAGGGTTTATGATATATAAAGGGTATGAAATATACGATAGTTATAGGGTTTATGATATCTAGGGTTTATAAATGAATTTGAAACGATTGCAATGCCTTTTTTGTTAGGTTTGTGTTTTTTTAGGGATATCTATTATGTGACATCTTTTATCATGGGTTAAATTTCTCCGTTACGTGCATTTTCTCTTACTTGACATCTATTATCATAGGTTAAATTTCTCCCTTACTTGTCAGTATTTCAAATTTTGTCGATGTGTCATTTTTGAAATCTGAAAAGATATGTTTTCCTGTTCATTTGACATTAATTGTCTTGGTTATTTATATACGTCTCCTTCAAAGTCTCTTCTCATTCTTAGTTCTCACTCTCTATTTTGCTTCTCCTTAACTTTTCTTTCTCCTTTGACAGTTAAAACGTTTAACGGAGATGAAAATTTGCTTGAAGTCATCTGTGAGAAACGTCCTAGCAGTATGTGTACTGACAGCCTTCTTAGCACGTGTCTTGAGAATCAAGGTTGGTCTGGATATGCTGCAATGCTTCGAGGTCCTATTTTTCCTAACATTGTAAAGACTTTCTACCTTTACGCATCTGTTAGTAGTGATGGTAGTCGCATCACTTCAAATATCCTTGGTATTCCCTTTATAATCACCCAATCCTCTATTGTTGAAGCTATCGGGTGTCCATCTGAACCTCACTTGTATGATCATAGGAGTTTTGATCACATGGGTATCACTGTTGTTCCAAATTATTCCAGTACCTTTAGGAGAGCTCTAAACAATCCAGAGAATCTGAAACCTATTGCTAGAAAATGGTTTCGATTTATCCTTACAAATCTTCATCCAAGAGGAGAATGTCTCAATGTTTTATCCTCAAGGGATAAGTTTCTTATCTTCTGCCTTATAAAAAGCATTCCAGTCAATCTGCCATCCATCATCTTCAATCATCTAAAAGAATCCATCTTGGCCTCCAGACACTTTCAACAGTCCTTCATTCCTTACGGACGTGTCCTATCTGCTTTACTTGAAGAAGCTAAAGTCATCAAAATTCTTCAACGAGCAGAACTCACAAATAGAGACTTGTTGTTTGACCAAAGTTGTGATGTCTTTGAAATCTAGTTTGTATCTGTGTATTTCTCTATTTTCTTATTATGTTAAGTTTGTACTTCTTCTCAAACAATGAAATTTTTAGTTGTTCTTATTTCCTATGTTTTTTTAATTTACGCTTTCACATATAATTAACTTTTTGTTATATATCCTGCACTTAGTAACTCAATCGAGACCTTACAAAATTACAGTATCATCAAACACTCAGTAAGGCTAGATATACACTACGGTTATTAATATTGCAACCAAAACGAGGCCAACATTTTCGTTGCATTCATCTGATAGCATACCTTTTCATTGATTGAACAAAAACGAAATTCCAGATGAAAAACGAATGGAATATGCAGTATATTTATTAATTATAAAAGCAGAATAATATTTATTAATTATGTAGATATAGTTGAAAAATGGGATAAACTTTTTTTTTTCAATTATACTCTTTAATTACTATTATAATCATTTTTTAATTTGAAAAACTATATTTAAAGTTGGAAAATAACATATCAACAATTTGGAAGCTGTTATAAATATTACACTTATTGCTTTCATTATCCGTAATTAATGTTTCAATTCATGCAAATTTTAACACTTTTTTACTTTCGGTTGGAATTAATAGCTGTGATGTTTCTGGGTGCAGGATATAGCTTTTCTTCATCACCTTGGAATTTGGTTTGTTCTTGTTTCTGGCACTCATGTGCAAATTGACAAGCTTTTGACAGAGAGAGAGGTTAGTCCGATTAATCACATGTAGGAATTGAGTTGTTTGAGCTTATCTACTGACATAATGACCTAATGGCATGTCTGTAAGCTGTTTTCATAATCTCTTCATAATAGCTTATAAAAATCACTTATATAAAATACTACCTGTATTTTATCTTTTGTTATAGGAATAGCTTAAACACTTACATAATAAGCACTTATGCTATAAATGTGTAATTAAGCTGTTTATTCACTAAGGGCCTTGTGGGTTGTTTAACTATGCTGATAAATAAGTTCTTTTTAATCGTAACACTGTTACTTGTGAAGCCTCGTCATTGATTCTGTTATTGTATTTGTAGGGAGCAAGCCTAAGTATGTTGGGAGATATAGAATTCAGAGTATACACACAAGAATTCTCTCCAAATTGAAAGTTTTTTTTTATAAGCAAAACTTAAATATTCAAAAGTTGACCAATTTATTTAAATGATTTAATTTTTTTACTATTTAGACCAAATTACTATTGGTATTATTTTGATAATTTTATTAATAATATTTCTTTTTGTTGCAAAATACCATATACAAAATAAACAAGTACTCTCTATATTTTCGATAAATTCACCAAGTTTATTAAAGGAGAACAAAAACATGTCCTTCGAAAAAAATGGTTCTAATCTTTCGTTATCTTTCAATGCCAAGAAAGTTAGTAATGGAATCGATGAGATTAGCCTTGATGCTATTATTCCAGGTAACTTTTTTACATATTTTATTTTCTCTGTCATTTCCTCTAGAATTTCTTTGGAAATGAAGAAAACTTTAAGAATTATAATCTGTTGATATTCTTTGTGGTGATATACTCACTAAACACGCAATGATGAACATATAGTTTCTCCATTCCTCTTAGATATGTGATTTTAATTTGAATTTTTTATATTGTTAATTCATATATGTTTTAAAATATTTTTACAGTTTAAATTTTAAACTCGCAATTAATCGGGTTTGCTATTTTCTAAGAATGTGTGTTTTGAAATTAAAAGAGAGAAGAAAGAAGAGCTTCGAAAAAATAAAAAATATAAAAAAATATTTGTTATTTTTTGAAAAATAAATTTTTTTATTTAGAATGATAAATGAGTATTTATCATTGATCTATTTTTCATTTTCAAAACACTATAACAATTTTAGCTATATTTGAAAAAAATTATCCAAGACCCTCTAAATTATTCCCCCACTATAAATTTATAGTTCATTTAAAATAGAAGAATTTGAATAATTAGTAAAATATAATTTATTTTTAATAGATGTTTTAAAATATATTTGCAGTTTAAAATTTTAAATCACTATTAAATTAATTATCGAGTTTGCTATCTCCTAAGACTTTGTTTGTGAGTAAGGGGAATAGAGAAGAGAGGACTTCTTAAAAATAACTTTTTAAAATATATATAGAAAAATGTTTTACTTTTTTTGAAATAATTATTTTGTATAGAATGCTAAATGAATGTTTATCATTAACATATTTTTTATTTTCGAAACATTATAACAATATAAATTATATTTGAACAATTTATGTTAACCTTCGAAGACCCTCCAAGTCCATCCTCTCTTTTTCTAAAGTCCTCCTTTCACTTATCATCCAAACTCTCAAACAAAACCTAAATGAACTATTTTAAAAATTGATCTCGATTTTGTCTAAATTCATATTGTCAATTCTTCAAATATCATATTGGTAATTGATTTTTTTTTTTAATATGTTCCTGCTATGTTTTACCAATCCTTTTGGGACACTATTGGAGAAGAGATCACTGACACTATATTACAAATCTTTAATGATCATAAGGACCCCAGAGAGATCAACAACATATACATTTACCTTATTACATATATTTTCTCTTGATTCTGTTGAAATAATTATTAAAGAGAAATAATTATTAGAATCTAGGGTTTATGATATATAAAGGGTATGAAATATACGATAATTATAGGGTTTATGATATTTAGGGTTTATAAGTGAATTTGAAACATTTGCTATGCCTTTTTTGTTAGGTTTGTGTTTTTTAGGGATATCTATTATGCAACATCTATTATCATAGGTTAAATTTCTCCATTACGTACATTGTCTCTAACTTACATCTATTATCATAGGTTAAATTTCTCCATTACTTCTCAATATTTCAAATTTTATTTATGTGTCATTCTTGAAATCTGAAAAGATACGTTTTCCTGTTCATCTGCCATTAATTGTCTTGGTTATTTATATACGTCTCCTTCATAGTCTCTTCTCATTCTTAGTTCTCACTCTCTATTTTGCTTCTGCTTAACTTTACTTTCTCCTATGGCAGTCAAAACGTTTCACGGAGATGAAAATTTTCTTGAAGTCATCTGTGAGAAACGTCCTAGCAGTATGTGTACTGACAACCTTCTTAACACGTGTCTAGAGAATCAAGGTTGGTCTGGATATGCTGCAATGCTTCGAGGTCCTATTTTTCCTAACGTTGTAAAGACCTTTTGGCTTTACGCATCTGTTAGCAGTAATGGTAGTCGCATCACTTCAAATATCCTTGGTATTTCCTTTATGATCACTCAATCCTCTATTGTTGAAGCTATTGGGTGTCCATTTGAACCTCACTTGTGTGATCATAGGAGTTTTGATCACATGGCTATCATTGTTGTTCCAAATTACTCCAGTACCTTTAGGCGAGCTCTAAACAATCTAGAGAATCTGAAACCTATTGCTAGAAAATGGTTTTGATTTATCCTTACAAATCTTCACCCTAGAGGAGAATGTCTCAATGTTTTATCTTAAGGGATAAGTTTTTTATTTTCTGCCTGAGGAAAAGCATTCCAGTCAATCTGCCAGCCATCATCTTCAATCATCTGAAAGAATCCATCTTGGCCCCAGACACTCTCAACAATCCTTCATTCCTTAAAGACGTGTCCTATCTGCTTTACTTGAAGAAGCTAAAGTCATCAGAATTCTTCGACGAGCAGAACTCACAAATGGAGACTTATTGTTTGATAAAAGTTGTGATGTCTTTGAAATCTAGTTTGTATCTGTGTATTTCTCTATTTTCTTATTATGCTAAGTTTGTACTTCTTATCAGACAATGAAATTTTTAATGTTCTTGTTTCCTATGTTTTTTTAATTACGCTCTCACATATAATTAACTTTTTAATTATGACAAAAAGGGAAGAAGAGATAATAATTTTGAATCTCATTGTTTATAAAAGGCTTAGAATATATTATTAAAGGTACAAATCAATAAGAATTTTCTACTCAGTGTGGAGAACTTTATTACTCTATGATAAAAATATGCTCAATTAGTCTTGAAATACACAAATATTCTATATCTTGTTTGAACTTCCTGAATAAGTTTTATATATTGCTAGGAGAAAAGTTTTACTAACGATAATTTCTACTTGATGAAGTCATGCTGCCTAAGGTTACAGGTTCTAGATTCTAGATAGGGGTAGATGGGTACAAGTAGCTTTAGTTGCGGTTCTTCATATTTATCAAATTGTAATATATGCTGATTACCTCACTCTGTATTGGTCCAAAAGCATTCTATTTGATGCAGATTTTTTTATTAAACAACTTATAAAATCATATCCCTGACTTGAAGCTTTTCGTTGCAGGCAGAATACACAAGCAAAGCAGTGGCACAGAACTTAAACGAATGTAAGAAGACTAAATCTTTATCAGTTAACTATGGGAATACATTTATTTTCCTTCAAGTTTATTTATATAATAATATTTGAAAATTTTCCTTCCACTTTATTTAAATTTTAGTTTCTAAAATTTCGTTTTTTTATAATAAAACTTAGGAATTTCTTACCTCACCTTTTGAGATTCTTAGACACCATATGTATTTTTAAAAATACCCATTATTTTTTAGGTGTATCTCCGAAAACACCTTTTTTTACTCAATATTGATTTGTTTTGTAGGTGGATCTACGGAAACATTCTAGTTATGTATCTCTGAACTATTTTTGATAAACTCGCGCCAGTTGAGATAGGGTGGACATGCATTGAGGTAGATATCTTCCCTGAGAGTTCTGGTGTCAGGTGTATACTGGATGACATTATCGAGGTGACATAGGGGGGCACTTATGTACCGCAGACATCGCGCCAGGACGTGTGGGATAGTAGATAATAGAGGAAGAGGAGGCGGCATAGGAGGTGATAGACGCAGATCTGAGGAGACGCTAGAGGCAGAGGAGAGGATGCAGATGTTGTCCGGCACACACAATAGTAACAGTGTTGATTATTTTAATGTTTATATTTTGATGACGTACTATTTTTTTGATGATGTTTACTACAAATGACTATTTAGATGATGTATATGATGTATTATTTTGATGAGTAGACATATCCTTATTTTGATAATGATATTAATAATATTTTGACCTCTTAGTAAAATTTGTCGGCAAAATTAATGAACTAACACTACCATGTGACATAGATTTAATTTTTTTAAAGTGAAATGCTATTTGTACACTAATAGTGACATCTACACCGTATAATAATACGGTTTGGTTTTTCTAAAATGCTTAATTATTATTTTTTTTATTTTTCTTACACAGACAATTGCATGGGCCATGTGTTATTGGATACGGTGTATATCATTTAGTGTTAGATTTTGGTGTAAGCATAGCAAGTCTCTTTTTTAAATTAGGTGATTGTCATGTTGCCTTTTATTTTTATTTTTCATTTTTCTTAATGTCAAATTGACTTTTATTTTTTATTTTAATTTATTTAAAAATTTTCAGAATTAAAACATATAAAGAAAACCAAAATATGTCTCAAGTTAAATAATTATTTATATTATGTAATAAAATATTATGAAATAAAATTTAAAATACTTAATTGAAATATGTATTATTTATATATTATGTAACAAGTATTTATTTAATAGATATATAAAATATCTATTTTTAAATAACTATTTGACTTAACACAAACATAAATGATGCTTATTTAATTTAATACATACATAAATAATTATTTGTAAAATATTTATTTGAAAATAGGTATTTTAAATATTTATTATATAATATTTAAAATAAATATTTCAAAATAAAAAATTGAAATAAAAAATAAACAAATCAATTTAGAATATAAAAAATTAAAAATTTCAAAAAAAGTCAACATGGCTCTTCATGTAATTAAAAAAAAAAACTACATGGCAATGACAAGCCATAAATTTTGCTAACTAATTTTACTACATGGTCAAAATAAATGAATCTTAAAATTGTAAGAAAAAAATTTATATATTTTTAAAGTTATTTAATAAAACGCACCTAAATATCATAACAGAAAATGTCTATTAATCATAAAAATAACTATCACACTTGAGACAAGTTGTGATTAATAATATTTGACTTTATTAACTTAAAAATACATATGCAAATGATGAGATAGAAAGCTCTCATCCTTCTCTCTTAGTTTCTTGATGGTTTTGTTAGGTATTTCATGGTGGCTATGGAGTGGAAATCGGCGGGGAAGAAGGTTTTTTGCAATATTGTTCAGCGGTGGAACTGTTACCTAGATAATAGCGGTCGTTCAAAGAAAGAAGAGGGATTTTAGTGTTTATCTTTTTCTCTGAAATCCTAGACAAAATTAGGGCTTCAGACGTTTATGAGCTTTTCGGATGTACGGGTGATGTGGTGGAGGTGGTGATACCACCTAGGAGGAACAAGTTGGGGAAGAGATATGACTTTGCTAGGTTCAAAAGTGTTGTTGATTTGAGGAAGCTAATAGTGAAGTTGGACAACATTCATATTGATGGTAAGAAGATACATGCAAATCCACCTCGTTCTGTTAGGCAAATGGGTTTTGGGGGTCCAGGAGGAAAGGGGAAATGTGAGGTTCAGAGGCTAGAGGGAAGCAAGCTTCGTTCCTATGTGAAGGCTAGTTCAGGAGGCGCTTTTGGTAAGGGAGTGATGGGAGGGGTTTCGTTCGTGGAAGTGGTTACTAAAAGGGTTCTGGCGTAATATTCTTATGTGCCTGCTTCGTTGAAGTTTGTTTCCCTGGAAGCCAACAGAGTTAGGATGTCAAAGGCCTTTGTTGGAGGGGTGTTTTTCCTAGGTTCGTCTTATTCCGTCCAAACGATTTTCAATATGGAAGATATTTTCTCTATGAAAGTTACTCCATTAGGGGCGAACTGGTGTCTGCTTGAAGAAGTGGAAGAGGGTTTCATTCTTGAGTTAATAGGAGAAGGCAATTTTTGGTGGAGGAAATTGTTCCAGGAGATTAGACCTTGGAAATATATAGACGTGGACAATGGGAGAGTTACGTGGATACGTTTATACGGTGTTCCCTGTCACGCGTGGTGTTCTAAGTTTTTTTAAAGCATTGCAAACTCTTTGGGTTCTTTTATTTGCACTAATGATAATACGTTGAATGGAACTAATATGGACATTGCCACAGTTTTGGTTAGAGTATCTTATCCTTTTTTTAGGATACTTTGAAGGTTGAGATAGACGGTGTGGAGTTCATTATTATGGTGAAGGAAGATACGTATAGCCCGTTACGCATTATCAAAAAGCAACCTGGGGTAATATTATTGGAGACGAATTCAACTAGTTCGAAAGAGTATTGGGATAAAAATGGTGAGAGCTTGAGGGAGGAGGAGGATGATAGTAGCAGCTATTCTTTGGTGTCATCTCAGACGGAGGAGCTGAGGGAGGAAGGAACGGGGAAGAAACCGGTTCAGGTTAAGGATAGAAGTTCTGATTCTGACCTAATCTCTAAAAGCTTTACAGAAAAGGAGGAACAAATTGCGTCCTCCGGTACTTTTGATGTTGCTCTTTTTCGTGCAAAGGAGGTAGTGTGTCAACTTGAAAAGGAAAAAGTTGTTTTTCAGGAAAGGTCTTTTTCAACCGGTTCAGTAGGGACCAAAGTTGGATGCTCACTTGAAGAGTTGGGTTCTGATCCAATCATAAAAAGTGATGGACACGTGTCAGGAAAGAAAAATTTAAAAAAGAATTAAATTCAAAAATATGGGAGAAGTGGGTGGGCCGAGTAGTAATTCTAATTCATTTCTAAAGCTCAAAGGGAAGGTAGAGTTAAGTGTTGGGCATGGTCTATCTTCTAAAGGTAGCGTCAAGGGCATATTTTGCAAAATTAACCAAATTCCAGTAGCATCTCATATTAGCGGTTCAAGCAACAATATCTGCTATTACAGTGAACAATTGGTGGAGTCTGATACAATTAGATGCAATTATAGGCACGTGGAGAATTTGGGGGCAGAAAGGTAGATATTTAATATGGAAGGCAATCGAAAGTTTGGGTGTAATGCCTACTGAATCACAGAGAGGATTTAAGAAAAGGATTCAGGAGCTTGAAAATTTAAACACAGAGAATAAGGAAAGAAGGAAGGTGGTGTTTAGAGTATCCAAATGATAATTGGTTCTCTTAATATCATAGGGGATGGTAGTTTTGTTAAGAGGAGAAGAAATTTCCATATAATCAATTCTGGAAAGCGAATATTTTCTTTATGCAGGAAACAAAGTTACGCTCGTGCTCGGATGTGCTTGTTAGAAGCTTATGGCCTAATGAAGTAATTGACTACTCTATTTCATATTCAGTAGGATTGTTAATCATGTGGAAATTTGGGGATTGAGGTTTTATGTAGTTTTGGGGGAGTAGGTTATCTGGGTATAATGGTTTAATGGATGAACAAATTGTTCTACATATTCAACGTTTACTTAGGTTGTTCAATGGAAATGAAATGTTCGCTGTGGAATAGTCTGTTAAATCTAAAATCAAAATTCACAGATGGAGAGTGGATTATTGGTGGTGATGTCAATACGGTCAAAAACACTAGGGAGGGAGCTGGTAGACCTGCTGATGGGTTTAATTCGGAGTTATTCAATTTTTTCAGGTTTTATTGAGGATATTTGTCTAGTTGACATACCTTGTAAAGGTAAGAGATTCAGGTGGTTTAGTGGCGACGGTAAGGAGAAAACTAGGTTAGACTATTTCCTAATTTCAAATAATGTTATGAGTTGGTGGGGAGTGGTGGTTCAGCTCATAGACGATAGGGATGTTTCGAATTATTTCACGATATGGTTGGTTATGGATAAGGAAGATTGGGGTACTAAACCGTTCAAATCCAACAATGAATGGTTTAGGAATAAGGTGTTTTAAATTTTGTTGGAGAAAGAATGGTCTAAGCTTATTGTGGTAGGTAGGGGTGATTACATCATGAAGGAAAAATTGAGGCTCCTCAAGGTTAGGCTTAAATGGTTGAACATAAATGTTTTTGGCAAGATAGATTTAGAGGTGGAGGAAGATGTCACGATTATGAATGAAGTGGATGACTTAGTGTTGGTTCAGGAGGAAGAGGAGGAGGAAAGGAGGATGGCGACTAGTAAGTTTTTGTTAAATATTAAAATAAAGAAAAAACATGCTTATTCAAAGTTCTAGAATAAAGTGGTTCAATGATGGGGACGTAAACATTAGGTTTTTCCATTCGGTTATGAAAGGGAGATTGAGACGTAACCACATCGATTCTTTATTAACGGAAAGGGGAATGGTGAGCTCGGTGGAGAAGGTAAATAGGGAGGTTCTAAACCATTTCGCTTCCAATAGTAGGCCTTTATTGGAAGGATATTTATTCAGGAAGTTGAGGGAGGAGGATAGGGAGTTTCTCGAAACTCCTTTCTCAGAAGTTGAAATCAAGGAGTCTATATGGAATTGTGATGGTTCAAAAAGCCCCGGTCCCGATGGGTTCTCTCTTATTTTTGTTAAGAAGTGTTGGTATTTTCTTAAGGAGGATTTCTTGGCGTGTTTTAGAGATTTCTTTTTGAATTCTATTCTATCTAAATCGATTACTTCGGGATTCTTCACTCTTATTCCTAAATCAAAAAATCCTATTGATTTAGATAATTATAGACCTATTTGTTTGGTAGGGTGTATTTACAAAATTATTGCTAATAGGGGGAGTTGCTAACTCTTTAAGGTGGACTTTGAAAAGGCTTACGATAAAGTAAGTTGGTTTTTTCTTAGCTTTTGTTAAAAAAGATGGGATTTGGTACCGTTTGGATGAAATGGATGGAAGCCTTTATCTTTTCTAGTAATATGTCGGTATTGGTAAACAGGAGTCCTACTAAGGAATTTAAGGTGGAGAGTAGATTGAGACAAGGAGATCCAATTTCTTCTTTTCTCTTTGTGATTGTCGCGAAAGGTTTGAAGACTTTGGTCAGTAAAGCGGTGGAAAACGGAAATTATATGGGGCATCTTATGAATAGAAATTGCTTCATAGATATTCTTCAATTCGTAGACGACACTCTTTTGGTGGGAGATGGAAGTTGGAACCATTTATGGGCTATCAAGTCGGCTTTAAGGGGCTTTCAACTTATTTCAGGCCTTGGATTCAATTTTCATAAAAGTAAACTTATAGGCATCAATATTAACTCTAATTTTTTTGAGATTGCAACGACTTTTATTTTGTGTAGGAGGGAAGAAAAAGAGTTTATGTTTCTCGGAATACCAATAGGATTCAATCCTAGAAGGTTATCCACTTGGAGTCCTCTTTTTCTTAAACTCAAAAAGAAGTTGTCTGGTTGGAAAGGTCGGTTTCTAATATTTGGTGGAATAGTTACTCTTCTAAAGTCGGTATTAGGGACTCTTGCGACTTTTACTCTTTCCTTTTATAAAGCTCTGAAGAAAATCATGGAGGAGATTATTAAGATTCAAAGCAATTTCTTATGGGGCAGGACAAAGGAGAAAAGGTGCATTCATTGGGCTAGTTGGAAGGTGGTGTGTGTTCCGATAGAGAGAGAGAGAGAGAGAAAGGTTTGGTTTAAAGAGGATAGATGATTTTAACGTGGCACTTTTGAATAAGTGGAAGTGGAGAATTTTAGGGGGAAAACGGAGCGTTGTGGTATAACGTATTGAAGGTGCGGTACGACGATATAAAGATGCGGGTAGCGAATGGAGGTGGCAAGTATTTAGAGAAGGTATCTAAATATTTTTAGTGGTATGTTAATACATCTTTGGATTATATTCACCAGGAGGATTTCTTTATTCGTGGTTGTCATTTTCGAGTGGGAAAGAATTTTGTTATCTCTTTTTGGCTTTCTTGGTGGATGAAGGAGGGAATTCTGGAGGATCTATTTCCTGTGCTTTATTCTGTTTCCTTATTATAGGAAGTTTCTATTGTAGCTATGGGAGGTTGGATTAATGGCGGTTGAAGGTGGGGAGACATGGGGATTTCTTGTTCGAGCATTCAGCAGACCAGTTTAGCAGCAGATTTTTCACAATTCTGCATACTGTTGCAGTCCGCTGTTATCTTGGCTGGGGTTTCAAATTCGGTCGCGTGGGAGTGTGGTTTGGAAGGCAGTTTTTCTGTGAGCAGCAGCTACAAAATTTTGAACATTCGCCAGATTCCTTACGGTTCAATTATGCTCTTGAGTTAATTTGGAAAATGGAGGTTCCTTACAAAGTAAAGGCCTTTGGATGGAGGTGTTTCATCAATAGACTACTGACTATGTACTTATTTGCTAATAGAGGTATTAATTTTATCTCTAATTTAACTTGTGTGTTCTGCGGCAATAATCTTGAATCATCTTCGCACTCTTTGTTGGTTTGTTGTATCTCTGAATTGGTGTGGAAAGATATCGCCGAGTGGATTGGTTTGTCAGGTTATAAATCGAAAAATTTTAAGGATAGCTTTTTGAAGTGGTCCTCCTTTTGCAAATCTCGTAGATTAAAAAAAGGCAATGAAGGAGTAGTGTGGTTGGCTATTTATTGGAATCTTCGGATCGTGAGGAATGGATTTGTTTTCTGAAACGATACATGGAATATTCAAGATATTGTTTGGGGTATTAAAGTTTTGGTTTGAAAGTGGGCGTTTATAGAAAAAATTAACCAACTCAATCGTAACTTACGAATTTAGCAAGAATCATTTGTTTTATCTGTCATAAATTTCAATTGGCGTGTAATTTTTTCTTGAGATTTTCTTCTCCGTTAGTTGTAATCTTGGTTGAGACTTCGATTCTCCGTTTCAATATATCATTACTTATAAAAAAAGTGATATTTGACTTTCATGTTAATAATTGTCATTGATTCATAATTTCAAAATAATGATCATATAAAAGATAAATGCTAATGAGTCTTTTATAGAATTTTTTTAAAGATTTAAAAAAAACAATTTTTTTTAAATGTGAATATTTAAAATATTGAAAATTGAAATGATCAACCTTTTTATAGATTTTTTTTTGAATCCTTATCCTAAAAAATAATTATTCTTAAAAGTAACACATATTTTATAATAAAAATTATTTCGCATTCTGACAGGGAACACACAAAGCAAAGGAAAGACTGGCCTACGTAGTATTAGATAAAGTCAAAACAATATTATATTCTAAATATTTGAGTCAAATACAATAATTTCATCTCATATTTTTTTAATATTTAAATAATATTATTAATTTTATTTTTTTAACTTTGTTAATTATTTTGTTATATATTATAGATTAACATGTTCTAGGTTCAAGGTATACACGCGAGAATTCTCTCCAAATTGAAAGTTTTTTTTTTAATAAATAAAACTTAAATATTCAAAATTTGAACAATTTATTTTAGAGGTTTAATTTTTTTTTTCTATTTAGACCAAATTATTATTGGTATTATTTTTTATTTTTGTTAATATAATATTTTTAACTTTTTTTTTATCCTCGTTAATTATTTTGTTATTTTATATAGATCAACATGTTTTGGGTTTAAAGTATACACACAAGAATTCTCTCCAAATTGAAAGTTGACCAATTTATTTAAGTGATTTAATTTTTTTTTACTATTTAGACCATATTATAATTGGTATTCTTTTGATATTTTTATTAAATAATATTTACTTTTGCAAAATACCATATACAAAATTTTCGTATATGTTATATTTTCGATAGATTCATCAAATTTGTTAAAAGAGAACAAAAACATGTCTTTCGAAATAGATGGTTCTAATTTTTCGCCATTTTTCAATGTCAAAAAAGTTAGTAATGAAATCGATGAGACTATTCTTGATGCTATTGCTCCAGGCATCTTTTTTACATTTTGTATTTTCTCTGTCATTTTCTTTAGAATTTCTTTGGAAATGAAGAAAACTTTAAAAATTATAATCTCAATCTTCTTTGTGGTGA
The DNA here is from genome assembly GCF_029867415.1 of Vicia villosa. Classification (NCBI taxonomy): domain Eukaryota; kingdom Viridiplantae; phylum Streptophyta; class Magnoliopsida; order Fabales; family Fabaceae; genus Vicia; species Vicia villosa. Next base: position 129,603,130 of record NC_081183.1, read on the forward strand.
TATACTCACTAAACACGCAAAGATGAACATATAGTTTCTCCATTCCTCTTAGATGTGTGATTTTAATTTGAATTTTTTATATTGTTAATTCATATATGTTTTAAAATATTTCAACAGTTTAAATTTTAAACTCGCAATTAAACGGGTTTGCTATTTTCTAAGAATGTGTGTTTTGGAATTAAAAGAGACAAGAAACAAGAGCTTCGAAAAAAATAAAAAAATTTATAAATATAAAAAATATTAGTTATTTTTTGAAAAATAAATTTGTTTAGAATAATAAATAATTATTTTTTATTGATTTATTTTTCATTATCATAACACTATAACAATTTAAATAGAAGTATTTTGTATAATTAGTAAAATATATTTTATTTTTAATAGATGTTTTAAAATATATTTGCAGTTTAAAATTTTAAATCACTATAAAACTAATTATCGAGTTTGCTATCTCGTAAGACTTTGTTTGTGAGTTAGAGGGATAGAGAAGAGGGGACTTTGTAAAAATAACTTTTTAAAAAATATATAGAAAAATGTTTTACTTTTTTTTGAAATAATTATTTTGTATAGAATGTTAAATGAATGTTTATCATAAATTTTTTTTTTTTAGTTTTGAAACATTATAACAATATAAATTATATTTGAACAATTTATGTTAGCCTTTTAAGACACTCAGTGTCCATCCTTTTTTATTTATTTTTAAAGTCCTTCTTTCACTTATCATCCAAACTCTCAAACAAAACCTAAATGAATTATAATAGAAATTGATCTTCATTCTATCTAAATTCATATTGTCAATTCTTCAAATAACATATTAATTGGTTTTTTTTTTGGAATATGTTCATGCTATGTTTTACCAATCCTTTTGGGACACTATTGGAGAAGAGATCACTTACACTATCTTACAAATCCTTAATGATGATAAGGACCCTAGAGAGATCAACAACACATACATTTACCTTATTACATATATATTCTCTTGATTCGGTTGAAATAATTATTAAAGAGAAATAATTATTAGAATCTAGGGTTTATGATATATAAAGGGTATGAAATATACGATAGTTATAGGGTTTATGATATCTAGGGTTTATAAGTGAATTTGAAACGTTTGCAATGCCTTTTTTGTTAGGTTTGTGTTTTTTTAGGGATATCTATTATGTGACATCTTTTATCATATGTTAAATTTCTCCATTACGTACATTGTCCCTTACTTGACATCTATTATCATAGGTTAATTTTCTCCCTTACTTGTCAATATTTCAAATTCTATTGATGTGTCATTTTTGAAATCTGAAAAGATATGTTTTCCTGTTCATCTGAAATTAATTGTCTTGGTTATTTATATATGTCTCCTTCAAAGTCTCTTCTCATTCTTAGTTCTCACTCTCTTTTTTGCTTCTCCTTAACTTTTCTTTCTCCTATGGCTGTTAAAACGTTTCACGGAGATAAAAATTTGCTTGAAGTCATCTGTGAGAAACGTCCTTGCATTATGTGTACTGACAACCTTCTTAGCATGTGTCTAGAGAATCAAGGTTGGTCTGGATATGCTGCAATACTTCGAGGTTCTGTTTTTCCTAACATTATAAAAACCTTCTGGCTTTACGCATCTGTTAGTAGTGATGGTAGTCGCATCACTTCAAATATCCTTTGTATTCCCTTTATGATCACCAAATCCACTATTGCTGAAGCTATCGGGTATCCATCTGAACCTCACTTGTATGATCATAGGAGTTTTGATCACATGTGTGGTGTCGTTTTTTTTACCTCCCCGTTTCACTTGGGGGGACGGCACGCTAGACCCTTCACGCGAAATTTGGAAGGAGAATGCGCCCGTGGCAGGATGAATTTTGTTTTAGTTCTTCCTACGATATCACACGAACTTTTTAATTATCCTACGAGTAGGAAAGGGGAAAAAGATCTCAAATAAACCCTAGGAGTTTGCTAAGTGTGGGGATTCACCTAGACTAGAAATTCTGGAGTCCGGGAGGTCGGTTATACATAGGGAAGAGTTTAAGCACCCTACATATCCGTAGTACTCTACGGGAACCTTCTATGTGTCTATGTGTTTGTGTTTGTTGCTGATGATTGGGAAAGTTTCTCCTTTGTGTTAGGAGAAGGAATTGAATTGATTTAAAAGAAACACAGACAGCCTATTTTTGGTTTTTTATTAGCTCACTGAGATTCCTTGTGAACCTCATGCCTACATATCCCTAATGGAAGTCAGAGCTTTTTGTAGTTCGGAAAACTAATTAGGGAAATTAATTATTTTTGGTGCCTTGCTTGAAGCTCAAGGTTGAAGCTTGAATTAAATCTCTGTTTACAGTAAAGAGACATGAAATCATCTTTATAGAGAGGTATTTCTACTATTCCACCACAAACATTTTTAAAAGAGTGACAGAAAAGCTGAATTCATTTCATTAAGAGTGGGACCTTACTTGTATGTTTGCAAGTATGCCAGTCGCGTGTCTCTTGAATGAAAGAAGGATTCTCATCCAAATTAGGGAAAGTGTACAGGTCTGGGTTTGTTTTCCTCAGAGCATTCCTTTCAAAGTCCTAAATGGGAGAATGTTTGAAATTGAAATTGAAATGTTTGTTTGTTTGAATGTGGTGAGATAGGAGAAATATCTTTCTATAGAGATAAGCTATGTCTACCTACTGTTTGAAAGATTTGATTTTTAGCTGGCTTGTATGAGGCCCAAGCTTGAGGCTTTTTGATTGTTTTTATTGACTCTGGGAGATAACTACACTGGGAATTTGACTTAAACTAAGAAGTTTTGTGTTCTGTACGAAGCCCAGAATTGTGGCTGACTCTACCTAGGGAGACTTTGTTTTGTGCCTTGTATGAAGCCCAAGGTTGTGGCTGACTCTTAGCTGGGGAAGTCATTATTTTCTGCCTTGTACAAATCCCAAGGTTGTAGCGGACTCTTAAGGAAACTGAATATGGATGACTCTATGGGAAAAAGATCCTAGAGGTTAGGAATCTTTGACACAGGAAATGTGGTTTATCTGCCTTGTACAAAGCCCAAGGTTGTGGCTACTCGATGATGAAGGACTCACTAGGGAGACTCTATTATCTGCCTTGTACAAAGCCCAAGGTTGTGGCTGACTTTTTAGTGGTTTTACTCTGCTGGAGAGTTTTATCTTTTGAAAGCTTAATTTTTGGAAGCTAACCCTTTCCAGGGAATTTGGATTTAAAGGAGTGATTTTGGAGGCTGACCCTTTCCAGGGGTTTTTATGGCAGAAAGATTGTCTAGTTGAGACTTCTTGTTTAAAGCCCAAGATTAAGGCTGACACTGATTAAGGATAGATAACTATGGATCCTAGAATCTGCTAAGGAAGATTAATGAAGATAAGGGTGACAGAGACTATCCATGTCTCTCATTCCAAAAGGTGTACTTAATATGAGATTGAGACTTCTTAGCTTGTTTAAAGTCTGGTTTAAAGAATGGAAGAAACTCACCAGGATAGGCTAAAAGGTGACCAAAGGCATGTTCCTATGTTTATAAGAAACATGATGGGTCCTTGTATACAAGCTCAAGAGGAAGCTGGGAATGCTTTTAAGAAGCCTGTGGGTCCTTGTACAAAGCCCAAGAGGAGGCTAATCGAGGGTCATCGAGGGTCCTTGTTATAGCACAAGAGAAAGCTATGTGGTTTTGAACTTATTTTGGCTCTAAGCAAATGGGTAAGAGGTTTCACCGGGAATAATTCCTCTTGGGTGGATGTGTCCTATTTGGGCTCTAAGGCTTTTTCAAGATGTTTCACCAAGAATAATTCATCTTGAGGGTTTGAACTAAAGATCTCTAATTAGGAAAGAGCCTTCACCGGGAAGACATTCTCAATCCTAGGCCATATTCCTATAATATATATAGTTTAACTGTCCTAAGGTTTACACTCAGACGTAGTTCTAAACAGTATATAAACAGTTTATATCTGACAGTAATTTAAATGAAGACTATAAATTGAAAGCTTGTAAAGCCTAACCTGGATGGAGTGGAGGCCTTTCAAGAAGTATATACAAAGCCTCACCAGCAATTTTGTTTATTGATAACAGTTGAATATTTATGATAAAACAGTTAAAAGTTTTTGAAAACAGAAGAAGTGAGGATGGACATAGGTCACATAGGTATCTGAAGAGTTTCACCGGGAATAATACCCTTCAAATACAAGAAGAATGTTTTGAAAACAGAAAGAAGATTTTGTAAATACAGTTTTTTGAAAACAAACTATGAAAAGAAAAAGGTGTTGGGACTTACACTCTATTAGAGGCCCAAAAAGATTTATTTGCTGTTCATGAGAAACAGTTTGTTTGAAATTGAAATACTGTTGTTAAAACAGTTTTATTGTCTGTATTTTAAAAATAAAATGAAAAGGGGTTGGGACTTACACTCTATTAGAGGCCCAAAAGATTTATTTATTGTTCATGAGAAACAGTTTTGAAGATTTGACAAAAGTCAACTTAATTAAGGTAAAGACGAAATCTATACCTAATTAAGACCTAAATGATTAGGGTTTTATCACTAAAGTATTTATGAGAGATTAAGTTTTGAAAATTCAAGAAAAACATGTATTGAAAGTATTTTAAAATACTTAAAAATACACCATTTTTAACCTAATAAAAACACATCAAATAAATAATATTTTTGTAATTTTTTTTATTATCGATAAAATAGGTATATAAAATAACAAGTGTGTGAAGAATTAAGCAAAAATGATTTAATTTGAAGGGTGAATTAATTGGTTGAAGTTGTGAAGAAAATAAGTGAGAAAAGTGATAAAAAATAAGGATTTGTCTCCACCAAGGCTTGAACCCACGCTTCCATGGTTACCACACAAAACAAAGCCAACTGAGCTACACGCTCAGTGTGACTAAAGAGGGACTCCATTTGGTTATATGTGAAACACGCGTGTAAAAAATGGAAAATAAAAACAAAAGGTCAGAGGGGGGGATCGAACCCCAGACCTTGTGGCAAGAGAGAGTGGAAGCGCATGTGACCAAGTGAGCTAAACGATGTATTCGTTTAAAACACGCTTTCAGTTAATTATATTTTAAACTCTCCCCTGAGAATTCAAAAATGGCGCCACCCACCATCTTCATCTTCAACCTCAAGCTTTCCATTTTTGAATTTCTGAACTTGCTTATTTCTCAACCAAACGTGATGATGTAAACATGAATTTTGCTCTAAATTTCCTCACGAATCCAGACATGCAACTAATATTTATTTATATTAACTATAACTATCTAATTTTTCAGAAAACACGAAGAACACATGAACCCTAATTTTAAAATTAAATGATGAACAAGATGAATAAATGAATTATGATAGAGGGTTTTTAATCCTCTGATGATGCTAAACAAACTGGTATCTAGATATATCAAAAAGAGTACACGAATTGAAGAGATGGAGTTGAGAAACTTACCTCTGAAAATGAAGGTCGTGAGACTGATAGAGATCTCCTGAGCTTGTATGGATGATCCTAAAAGCTTCCTGGGGACTCAACGAAGCTATCTGAATGCTTATTGTGACTTGAATACCTCAGAAATTCCCTAATCGATACCTTTCTTTTGAGCTTCAAGTGATCTTGGAGGTTAGTGATTCTGAACTTACAGATGAGCTGCGACCATCTGGATAGCTTCACCACACCCTAAGGAACCTGTTTGGATGCTTGGATTTGCCTAACACCTTCTAAATTGCTCTATGGACCTCCAACTGATTTTGCTCCAAAATGAAAGTGAAGATGGTATTCTTGCACTTACAGAAGTGTTCCAGGTGCTTGGATCACTTCTAATGGACCCCCTTGAAAGGTTAGAACACTTAGTTTCAAAGGAAAAGCCCTGGTTTGAAGAACTCGAGTCTTCTTGCCAAAGAACCTTTGAAAATCCTAAGTGTGAAAGAAAGAAGGAGAAAGCAAGATTTGCAGTTGCTTTGGTGTGTCTAATACTGAGGAATGCACTTGTATTTATAGGCAAAAGTCTCTGCACAGATTGAGAGAGTGAGCTTGCTTAATGAGAGAGTTTTGGTTTCTTGGCTATGAAGAAATTCAAAGAATCTCCAAAATGCAATGATGGCCAAACCGAGCTAGCTCCCTATCCATTAATCTCATCTGATCTTGGGGAACATTTCTGATATGTAGAGGCTTTCTATTGGCTTAGGAGAAGATTCCAATTGATGAATCATTGCTTACCATAAATTCTCAAAAGTAATGATTACATAATCACATGTTCTTGTTTTTGGAATCTTCTTCAATTCTTATGCCATGGTGGAAATGGATGCATGGTATGTTTACAGATGTATTATGGGTCGTGTAGCATCCATTAGTGAAGCCATATGCACAAAATTGCAAAGTTTCAAATTGTACATGACCTATAATTTTACTTCATGAGGCCAACTTTGAACAAGCATAACTCCTAGCTCAAAATGAATTTGGATAAGGTTGAGCACAATTTGGAAAGCCCTTAACATGTACTTCAATTCATTAGTTTGGAGTTTCCTCAAAATCTCTTGGGAAAATTATGAAAAACAGGCCCAAAGTTTGAAGAAAACTAGGTTAAAAACACTTAGAATTTTTTCTAAGTTTTTATGACCTAAAACTTCAAAATCCCAAATCTCTTAAATGATTGATTTCTTGGAAAAAGTTGCATTGTAAGATGTTGTTTTATTTTGCAAAATCTACAACTTTCATTTTGGGAGTTTTTTGAGTGTGTAAGCAAAATCTTGAGTTCCCAAAATACCCTTAAAAACCCTAATTCCTGACTTTTTGATCCATGATGAATTTTCTTGGATTTCTTTTGCCAAATGACTTTAATAATCATATATTGATGATATTGATCTTTAAAAGTCATGGTTTGACCAAAAATCCTAAAAGTCAAAGGTGATATTGCATAGTTGACTTTTTCCAGATGAAGTGAAATCTTGGACTTTTGTGATGAATCAAACTCTCCTCCTCAAATGAATGATGTGAATGGATTATATTGAGGTAATATAAGTTCTTGAGTCATGCTTTGAGTTTTTGGATCCATGTCCTGATTAAAAGTCAACTATCTTGTGAATTAGGTCAAAAACCCTAATTGTCGACTAGATGAAATTGATGACTGTAGATGTTGAATTGAAGTGTAATGCCTTATGGATATTGTCATACGGATCATTTGAAGATGATTGAAGCCTTTGAGTGATGCCCTGGGGCTTTCTAGGGTTTCCCAAATGTGGTCCCTGATTTTAGTCCTTGATAGGTACAAAACCCTAGCTGAGCAAACCTGAGTCTAGGTGTCTAATCAATCAAAGGTGAATGAATGAATCATTGGAGTCTTATGATTGTATTAGAGGTTAATCTCTTATTGATTGATCTTTTTCTTGAACTCCTTTGTCCTTGAGCATCCTCGATTGGGGTGTTAGACAAACAAGTGACTGCTCTAAATACCTGTCTTAAATTTGATAAGGTATTTGGAGGTATGACATCTCAGGGGGGTCAAAATTAGGGTATGACAGATGCCCTATTTAAGTTTCTTTCATTTGGAGGGAGGAAGATTGACATCTTGATCTCTCCTGTGTGAAAGAGACTTAAATACCAAAGAATGCCCGAATTTTGGGCGTCCTTGAGATGTTGCATTGATAATAAATTCCTTGTGCATGAATTGATCCCGTTGTCGCATTCTGCGGGGGATAGGGAGACAAACTCCTGTAGAAATGTGCTTATGCAAATTCTGGTGAATGGATGGCAATGTAGAATGCGCAACCCATCTTCTTTGACTAAGTGTTGATACTTAGAAAAAGGTAAACAACTCCCCTTGTTTCGGATGTCCGATTGCGAAACTGGTCTCAATTGTGATTTTGGACGATATCTCAGATAAAGAGAAAAATCTCCAAGGGTTTGTTTCCTCATCAAACTTCTCACCAGCGTCCGTTGGGGAGATGCCATTTGATGGATGACAAGAAACTTTATCATACTTTTCTTCAATGTGACGTCTTCGAAGGAATGCCATATGATCGTGCATCCTTTTGAGGAGCTAATGACTTTGCTTGAAAGTGGACGAACTGTTTTCGGGACAAAAACTGCCATTCATCGACTTATGCTGGGGGAATTAACAAACTGCTTTCTAGTAGGAAAACTGCCATTTGTCAATTCTGGTGAGGAATCTGAACTATCTTTTTGAAGAAGACTGCCATTCATTGACTCTGCTGGGAAATTAACAAACTGTTTTCCTAGGAGGAAAACTGCCATTTGTCGACCCTAATGGGGATGAAACATCTCAGAAGCAGACAAACTGTTTCTTGCAAAGAAACTGCCATTTGTCGATTCCTTGGGTATTAACCAGACAAACTGTCTTTCCTAAGAAAGACTGCCATTTGTCAATCGCAAGGGGAACAAACTGTCTTCTGCTGAAAGAGACTACCATTTGTCAACCCTGCTGTGGAATCTTTGAGCGGAACGAACTGTCTTCTGTGAAAGAGACTGCCATTCGTTGACCCGGCTTAGGAAAAAAAAGTGAGAAAACTGTCTTCTGCTGAAAGAGACAGCCATTTGCTGACTTTAAATAAGGATCCTTAAACGAACTGTCTTCGTGAAGAAGACTGCCATCCGTTATCTCCGCTTGGGAGAAAGTGAGCAAACTGTCTTCTGCTGAAAGAGACCGCCATTTGCTGACTTTAAATAAGGAATCCTAAAACGAACTGTCTTCGTGAAGAAGACTGCCATCCGTTATCTCCGCTTGGGAGAAAGTGAGCAAACTGTCTTCTGCTGAAAGAGACTGCCATTTGCTGACTTTAAATAAGGAATCCTAAAACGAACTGTCTTCGTGAAGAAGACTGCCATCCGTTAGCTCCGCTTGGGAGAAAGTGAGCAAACTGTCTTCTGCTGAAAGAGACTGTCATTTGCTGACTTTAAATAAGGAATCCTAAAACGAACTGTCTTCGTGAAGAAGACTGCCATCCGTTAGCTCCGCTTGGGAGAAAGTGAGCAAACTGTCTTCTGCTGAAAGAGACTGCCATTTGCTGACTTTAAATAAGGAATCCTAAAACGAACTATCTTCGTGAAGAAGACTGCCATCTGTTATCTCCGCTTGGGATAAAGTGAGCAAATTGTCTTCTGCTGAAAGAGACTTCCATTTGCTGACTTTAAATAAGGAATCCTAAAACTAACTGTCTTCGTGAAGAAGATTGCCATCTGTTATCTCCGCTTGGGAGAAAGTGAGCAAACTGTCTTCTGCCGAAAGAGACTGCCATCTGCTGACTTTTGTGGGGAAATTTGAAAGTGGACAAACTATCTTCCGGAGAAGATTGCCAACTATCGACCTGTTGGAGAATCCGCTTGCTGACTTGCTGGCAAATCCTCGTGTATGAACCGTCATCATGAAGAGGAAGGTTCTTTCACAACTCGTAGGGAAAACTTGAGTAGATGTCCAAGTGACTCGGGTAATAACAGGATCAAAGCCTCTACTAGTCAATATTAATTATGCAGACATATGATATAATGCGTGAAGCATGCATGAGTGTTATAATGATTATAAAGTGAATGTGAATAGAATTGTCGCGGACGTGAAATCCTGTGGTACGACTTGAATTTTGTTGATCAGAAGATGTCTTCTTCTTGCAAATTTGCACTCCATTGGGGATACCGGGTTACCAGTTGTCCGCTGTTAGAAGTGAGAGAAATGATTTGAAGTGAAGATCCGTTGTCGGGAGATGTTCGCAAAGCGACCTCATGGGAAAATTTTGGTTCCCGGAGTCTCAACCGTTCTTGGAGCAACTGTTTGCATTCTTCCTATTGTTGGTAGACCTTAGAAAGAAATTTCACCTTTATTTTGCAAGTAAATTCATTTTATTTTATGAAAACATTTGTTTCAAGAAAAATGACTGTCAGACTTAAAAAAATGCAATTTTAAGAAACTGAATAAGTCTCGATTGCAAAGAAAAGGCACAAGGCTCAAATTATTATTTATGGAATGGTAATCAGCCATAAGCTTGATCCCATGGAGTATTTACAAAGTTGGAAATTGGTAATTTTCGGAAAAAGGGCTACGATGAAACGTGACGACCATTATCTTTCCCTTCCACTCTGAATTGCGCTGTATTCGTGCTTCGTAGAAGATGACCTATTGATGATGAATACTCCGCTATGAATTTCTGAACGATCAAGTTTGTCCTGAACACAGTTACTTGCCATATATCCCTAACTTTTGCGTAAACTACCCCTTTCGGGTTTTAAGTCTACCGGGATTGATTATATATTTTTTTATGTCTCTAAATTTTGCCTGAATCGCCCTTTCGGGTTTTCGATTCACTGAGACGCTCTTTTTTGCCTAAGTCGCTTTTTGCGAGTTTTCAACTTAGCGAGCTGTTCTTTTGTTTATTTAGGCGAAGTATTTCTTGACTGCGTCGACATTCACAGGACGGGTGAATTCTTCTCCATCCATAGTCGTGAGTATTAAGGCTCCTCCTGAGAAAGCTCTCTTGACCACGTATGGGCCGTCATAATTGGGAGTCCATTTTCCCCTGGAATCTGTGAGAAATGATTGAATCTTTTTGAGCACAAGGTCGCCTTCTTTGATTGTGCGAGGTCAAACCTTTTTTTCGAAAGCTTTCTTCATTCTTTGTTGATATAGCTGTCCGTGGCATAAAGCTGTCATGCGTTTTTCTTTGATTAAGTTCAACTCATCGAATCTGCTTTGACACCACTCGGCTTCTGTTAATTTTGCCTCCATCAAGACTCTCATTGATGGGATCTCGACCTCTATAGGTAAAACTGCCTCCATGCCATATACAAAGGAGAAAGGAGTTGCTCCAATCGAAGTACGTACGGATGTACGGTAACCATGAAGAGCAAACGGGAGCATTTCATGCCAATCTTTGTAAGTGACAACCATTTTCTGAATGATCTTCTTGATGTTTTTGTTAGCTGCTTCTACAGCTCCATTCATCTTTGGTCTGTAAGGAGATGAGTTGTGATGTTCAATCTTGAATTCTTCACAAAGTTCCTTCATCATTTTGTTATTCAAATTTGACCCATTGTCAGTGATTATCCTGCTAGGAACGCCATAGCGACAGATGATGTGATTCTTGATAAACCTGACGACAACTTGTCTTGTGACATTTGCATATGAAGCTGCTTCGACCCACTTGGTGAAATAGTCTATAGCTACTAAGATGAAGCGATGTCCGTTGGACTCTTTTGGCTCGATCATTCCAATCATGTCGATTCCCCACATGGAGAAAGGCCAAGGGGAAGAGAGTATGTTGACAAGAGATGGTGGCACATGAATTCTATCGGCTTAGATTTGGCACTTGTAACACCTCTTTGCATACTGGTAGCAATCTGACTCCATTGTCAGCCAATAATATCCTGCTCTCAGTATTTTCCTTGTCATGGTGTGTCCATTGGTGTGAGTACCAAAGGAACCTCCATGTATTCCTCTCATGAGTGTTTTTGCTTCGTTTCTATCAACGCATCTGAGCAGAATCATGTCAAAATTTCTCTTGTACAGAACATCTTCATTCAGGAAGAATCTGCCAGCTAACTTTCTCAAAGTTTTTCTATCTTTCTTTGATGCCCCAAGAGGGTACTCTTGCCTTTGAAGAAAGTTTTTGATGTCGTGATACCACGGTTTGTCGTCGATGATCGTTTCTACTGTGAAAACATGAGCGGGCCTATCCAGGCGCATAACATCGATCCGAGGGATGTCATTCCAATGATTTATCCTAATCATGGAATAGAGTGTGGCTAATGCATCGGCCAAGTTATTTTCTTCACGAGGAATGTGATGAAAATATACCATGTCGAAGAATGGTAATAATCTTCTTGCGTAGTCTTTGTAAGGGAGTATCCCTGGTTGGCGTGTTTCCCATTCTCCTTTGATTTGATTGATGACCAAAGCAGAATCTCTGTATACATCCAAGTGTTTGATTCTTAGATCCACGGTTTCTTCGAGACCCATGATGCAAGCTTCGTATTCGGCCTCATTGTTTGTGCATTTGAAAGTTAATCTGGCGATAAATGGAATATGGGTACCTCGAGGGGTAACAATGATTGCCCCAATTCCTCTTCCATAAGCATTGATAGCTCCGTCAAAGATCAAGCCCCATTGGGATCCTATCTCAGGTCCTTCGTCTGGTAGTGGCTCGTCGTAATCTTTCATCTTGAGGTACATGACGTCCTCGTCCGGAAAGTCAAAACTGGTTGATTCATGGCCATTGAGTGGGTGGTGAGCCAGGTGCTCAGCTAGGATACTTCCTTTCACGGATTTCTGTGCGTGATACTCAATGTCATATTCTGATAACAACATCTGCCGACGGGCAATTCTCCCGGTTAAGGCAGGCTTCTCAAAGATGTACTTAATTGGATCCATATGGGAGATCAACCAAGTAGTATGTCTAATCATGTATTGGCGGAGACGCTTGGCAGCCCCGGCCAAAGCACAACAGGTCTTCTCGAGCATGGAGTAGTGGGATTCACAGTCAATGAATTTCTTGCTCAGGTAGTAGATGGCATGCTCTTTTCTCTTTGTCTCGTCTTGCTGTCCAAGGACACATCCCATGGAATCTTCTAAGATGGTTAGGTACATTATCAAAGGTCTTCCTTCCACTGGAGGAGACATGATGGGTGGTTCGAGCAGATATTCCTTAATGCTGTTGAACGCTTTCTGACAATCGTCTGTCCAGACGCAACTTTGATTTTTCCGTAGAAGTCTGAAAATTGGAGCACAAGTTGCTGTCATGAGATATATGAATCTCGAGATGTAATTCAGACGTCCAAGAAATCCTCTAACTTGTTTCTTGGTTCTGGGTGAAGGCATTTCCAAGGAGTTTTCCTGAGTAGACACCAAAGTTACACTTGTTGGGATTCAGGCGAAGCTGAAACATCCGTAAGCGTTGAAATAACTTTGTCAGATTCTGTATATGATCTTCCTCATTTTGTGATTTGGCAATCATGTCATCCACATAGACTTCCACTTCCTTATGCATCATGTCGTGGAAAAGTGTAGTCATGGATCTTTGATATGTTGCCCCTGCGTTCTTTAGTCCAAAAGGCATAACGCCGTAGCAGAACGTGCCCCAGGGGGTGATGAAAGCTGTTTTCTCCATGTCTTCAGGTGCCATCATGATTTGGTTGTATCCTGAAAATCCGTCCATGAATGAGAAAACTTTGGATTTTGCTGTACTGTCAACCAACATGTCAATATGTGGTAACAGAAAGTCATCCTTAGGGCTAGCTTTGTTCAAATCTCTGTAGTCGACGCACATGTGGACTTTTCCGTCTTTCTTCGGAACGGGAACAATGTTGGCTAACCACTGAGGGTATTTTGAAGTGACGAGGAAACCGGTGTTGATTTGCTTTTGAACTTCCTCTTTGATTTTCATGGCCATCTCCGGATGAGTTCTTCTCAATTTTTGCTTGATCGGAGGGCATTCTAGTTTTAATGGTAAGTGATGCTCCACTATACTGGTAACCAACCCTGGCATATCCTGATAGGACCAAGCGAAGACATCTGAAAATTCTCTGAGCAGTTGTATCAAACTCTCTCTGATCTCTGAACTGAGCGAAGCTCCAATCTTAACCTCTTTTCTGTTTCCATCGGAACCAAGGTTAATGATCTCTAGAGGCTCATTGTATGGCTGAATGGCCTCTTCCCTTTGTTGAAGTAACCGTGGAATTTCCTTTGATATTTCTTCGTCTTCTTCTTCCTCTGCCTTGAATACAGGAAACCCAAAGCTTGGAGAAGTCATACGATCGCACGTTCAACGGGGTGTTTTATGATTAATCTGCATATGTGTGATGAATTTTTATTTAGACAACGAGGGAAAACTCGGTGTATGCAGTTAATGGAATATTTTGATGTTTTTTAGGGTGTTTTTTAGGATTACCAATTTCCGAAAAAGAAAAGGAAAAACTAACGAAGGAACAAAATGACATTTTTATTTATCAACAGTCATTTCTTGAAACAAAGACCCTATAAAACAAAACTCTATTGCTTTGGGCGAAGCAAAGAGGGACATTTTCCTAAGAAATAGTAAAATGCAAAGCCCTATTAAACATCTCTTCACCCTGGGCTATGGTGAGAGGACAAAATAACGGTGAAAGTTCCTACTTAGGAGTGCGAACAATAGTCGAAACTTCAACAGCTGTCCAATAGTGGCGAACCCCATTGTGCACTAGGTAATCTGGCACCTTAGGCTTAAGCTGGCCTGTGGTAGGTTTTGATTTACCAACCACTGTCTTTGCAACACTCAGACAATCTTTTTCTACTTCAGCGGACTGAGCGGTTTGAGCATACCCATTTCCAAGTGGAGTATGTCGGACTTTCTTTTGAGGAAACTTCCAATCTTCTGAATGGAGAGACTCGTTGTCGGAGACACTTTCGAGATCATCCTCTTATGTATTTTGGTCTTGCTCTTCTCCCAAGATGGCATTGACTAGGTATGTATACTCTAAATCCGTAGCCTCGGAAGGTGACTTGGGGATATAATCCTCAATGATGACTTCACCAGTCGATGATGATGAATAGCAAGGTTTGTATATCTCTTTTGGCTGAGTAAGGTACTCGTAACCAATGTTCCATCCAGTTGGAACAATCTCTTCAAGAGAGATTTTTGAACTTTCAGGAGTGGAGTATTTCACCATGTAGTCGAATTTTCCGCTTGGTTCTCCTAATGTATCCCAGGTTTCTTCGGGGATAGGAGGAACCTTCTTTGATGAACCATGACTTCTGGTGGTGAAGCTGTTTGTAACTTCGTCGTTGCTTGGTTGAGTCTTACTTTCAGATCCTTTAGTCGGATAACAGCAAGGTGAATCAGACTCTGATAGGGATATGTATCCTGCATCGAGAAGGTAGGACATACATTCCACTTCAAAATTCTCATCGGTGTCTCCTGTACCGATGGTATTGACTGTTTGTTGAACAGGTTGAAGAAAACCTCCGCTGCGGAATGTTTCTTGAATTGAGAGAACTACCTCAATCCCTGGAATGGCTTTTGATGATGTTGGAAAGAAACCAACCCCTGTTTTATTTTTTTTGTTGGTAGGAATCTCAATGTGCCCCCAACCACTGGTAGTGCCATCCTTTACAACTTGGATCGCATCTTTGTAAGAAGAAATAGATGCTGCTTTCTCCTTTCCTTTTTCCTTGTCCAAGGAAAGTGCTTGAAATTTAGTTCCAGCGACTTCTTTTGGTTCTATGTCAGAGAATGATGACAGGTTGCTGACGATCAAAGCCCGTTCTCCATATACGGTTACCAATTTGTCATTTCTTATGAATTTCAGTTTCTGATGAAGTGTTGAAGTAATTGCCCCAGCCTCATGAATCCATGGGCGACCTAGCAAACAACTGTATTGTGTCGGGATATCCATAACTTGGAAAGTGATTTTGAACGTCTGAGGTCCAATAGTTATGGGAAGATCTACTTCTCCAAAAACTGACTTCCTCGAACCATCAAATGCTTTGACGATGACGTGATTGTCCCTTAGCGGGTAATCTTTGAAGGATAATCTTGACAATGTTGATTTCGGCATGACGTTGAGAGAGGATCCATTGTCTATTAGGACTTCTGTGAGTCCATCACCCATACAACCAACTGAAATGTGAAGTGGAAAATTATGGTCCACTCCTTCTTCAGGAAGATCTTCGTCACAGAAACTCAGATTAGCTCCTGCGGAAATGTTGGCAATGATACTGTTGAATTGTCCTACATTAACACTTGGTTCTACGAAAGCTTGTTCCAAAACTTTCTGTAGAGCTACCCTATGAGCTTCAGAACTCAATAGTAGGGAGAGAACAGATATCCTAGACGGAGTATGTAGCAGTTGGTCTACAATGTTGTATTCACTCCTCTGGATTAACTTCAAGATCTCATCATTTTCTTTCGCTTGAACATCATTGGTCGGATGATTTTCTTGCCTATGTGGTGCTTCTTCAGAAGGCTTTTCCACATTTTCTGTTGTTCTGTTGAAGACTCGTCCACTTCGGGTGACTCGACTAACATCAGCAATATTGACAACAAACGGTAATGGTATTTCCTTACCATTTTCAATGAATGTAGCGTTGTACTTGTATGGTATAGCCTTGTTGGACTCATACGATACAGGACCTGGTAAGTAGATGACTAATGGAGCAATTGCTGTCTTCGTGCTGTCATACTTGACTTGCATTGGTTCAACTTGATTAATTTGAGGAGATACAGTAAAGACTTCGTCATCTTCTCTGTTGGCAAGAACTGTAATGGTATTGTCATCTATCAGTTTCTGAATGTCGTTGCGAACGCGCAAACATCCTCGTGAATTCCTTTGACAAATTCTGCATCTACTGTAAGGATGGAAATCCATTCCAAAGTAGGCAAGTCCATTTAAAGTCTTATGGAACCTGACTACCGATCCTTCGAGATCTTCAACTTTGTAGATCTTGTATTCTCCTGGACATCCTTGAACCATGTTGACGTCGTACTCAGTTTTGACTTGGATGTGTTGAATCCATCCTAAGTCCATTTGTTCTTGTAATGCAGCTTGAACTACAACACATCCTTGATTATTCTTTGGACAAATTTCACATGTGAAGTAGTTGTGAGGTGGTACGTGGCCGTACCCAGCTTGTCTAGCGTGCATTTTGACGAGATTTTCCCCTATCTGACGAATGTCATAGATTTGAATGACGTTGGGGTGCTGATCTATCAGATTTACTGAAGCTTCTTTATGCTGCGGCAAAGGATTTGCTTGGACGTTAGGATTAGTATCTTTGAAGGATAGCATTCCGCTCTTCACTAATCTTTGAACGTCGTCCTTGAAACTGAAACAGTTCTCAATGCTGTGAACTGGTGCCCCTTTATGATAAGGACAAGATTAGTCAGCCTTGAACCAATGTGATGATTCATATGCAGGATTTGGAGGATTCTTTGTCTGAATGAGTACTTTCTCCAATAGTGTTGGAAACAAATTCGCATAAGGCATTGGCACGGGGTCAAAAGGAGGATACCTTGGTGCCCGATTGTTGTAATTTGGAGGTCGAACCTGCTGCTGAGGTTGTTGCGACCTTTGTTGAAATGGTTGTTGCGAAACCTGAGGTTGATAAGCTGGCGCTGAGTTAACAACCGGAGTTATTGTAGCAACTTGAGGTGGAAACTTCTTCTTTGCTTTGTGCAAGACATTGCTGACGTCTTGATCCTTTTTCTTTGGGAAAGAACTTCCATACTTCCTTGGACCAATAGAAGATCCTGGTTCTTTGTTTAAGCGTCCTTCTCGAACTGCTTCTTCTAAACGTACACCCAAGTTTACCATCTCTGTAAAATCACTAGGTGCACTGGTGACCATTCGTCCGTAGTAGAATGGACTCAAAGTCTTGAGATAGATTTTCGTCATTTCTTTCTCTTCAAGTGGAGGACAAATTTGAGCAGCAACTTCACGCCATCTCTGAGCGTATTCCTTGAAAATCTCTCTATCCTTTTGAGTCATGGCCCGGAGTTGATCTCTGTCGGGAGCCATATCCAGATTGTACTTATACTGTTTGACGAAGGCCTCTCCGAGGTCTCGAAAAGTACGAATCTCTGAACTGTCCAAGTTCATGTACCATTTGAGTGCAGCACCAGCCAGACTGTCTTGAAAATAATGAATGAGCAATTGTTGATTATCAGTCTGAGTTGACATCCTTCGAGCGTACATCACGAGGTGACTTTGTGGGCATGAATTCCTTTTGTACTTCTCGAAATCTGGTATTTTGAATTTGTGAGGAATCTTAACATTTGGAACCAGACAGAGATCTGCAGCATTCTTTCCAAATAGATCTTGTCCTCGGAGAGTCTTGAGTTCCTTCTGCATTTGCATAAACTGTTTCTAGAACTCGTCCAATCTTTCATAAACGCCAGCGTCCTCACTGGGAGCGTGATGATATACTTGTCCGCCCGATGGAGGAAAAGTATGCATAATGGGCTGTGGAGAAGCCATGACAGCAGATCTTGGAATCTCAGCATTCTGTTGTGCATAACCCATTGCCGTTGCTCTTGGAACTTCAATTTCCAGAGGTCTGTAACCCTCCGGTGGATGCATCTCCGTTGTAACTCTTGGAACTTTAGAAATTGGGGGTATGTACCCATCTGGAATAAAATTATACGGCATGCCCCAAGGTCGGTTGGGCGGCATGGTATACTGAGGAATAGGAGTAGAAACAATCTCGGAAACCACAGTCCTTTGTGGTTCTTCTGGCGTTGGTTGATTCTGCGCAACCACCAGGGCTTCTACCATACTATTGAGCCTTTCAACAACATCTTTGAGAGTAGTAACCTCTTCTCTGAGTTCTCCATTCTCTTGCTCTAAGTCGTCCATTCTTTTCTTGCGACTTGAACGAGTGTTGTATGAATGAGTCAACTTGAATGTCTTTGTTCACCTCCTTCTCCTCCTCTCTTTCTGGAGAAAGGAAAGTGACGATTAGATCCGCGACAATTCTCGTGTCAGTGCGTACGACTAAAGCGATGCATGATGTGCAATTAAGTTAATATTTTTCAAGGAAACACCATAATTACGTTATGAAACATCAAACATTTTATAAATTAAGAGAAAACGCCGTTTTTTACACACTTTGAAAAGGGAAATACAGAGAAACAGAGAGAAAGGACTCTAAAACTTAGACGAAGAGCCGACTTCACGATCTTACATTTTCTTCTGTTTCTTGAGCTGAGCGTTCTCTGACGTAAGCTAATCGATGATCCAGGAAGCAGGAGGGATATGATGAGAAAGTGAAGATTGTGTCACTTGTTGATCGAGTACTTCAAGTAACTCATCCTTCCTTCTTAGGATGTTCTGAATCTCAACGTTTTCTGTGTTGACGATTCGGTACTTGTTTCTTCAAGCATTCCTTTCTTGGCATACCTTGTTTAATGCCGCTTGCAGTTTCTCAACATCGGTGGAGAAAAGGAAAATTGGTTCCTTTAGGGGAATAGGTTCTTGATGCTGATATGGCATCCTGAGCTTGAATGCTCTGACGCGTACCCATTGAAGGTAAGGATCCAGGAAGATGCAAAGATGTTTTCCTAACAATCTTCTCCCTTTGCTGTGAACAAGACGCCAGGCTTAGACAATTTCCTTCTTCAGCATGTTGCCATGATCGTCGATGTTCTTAACGAACAGACCCTCCAATTGAATATTACTTGGTATATTTTTCATGGGATAGCCGTATTGACGACAGGCTAAAGCTGGATTATAGCTGATTCCTCCCTTAGTTCCAATAAGGGGTACGTTGGGATAACTTCCACAACTGAAGATGATCTTGGTTTCGTCGTTGTCAGGACTACAACAATCAATGTCTGAATGAGTGAGGGACATGATTTTCTGTGACCAGTAAAGGCCATCCCTCATGTTCCAGAAAGTGCTAGACTTTGGCAGGTGCGGGACGAACCATTCGTATAACAACGGTACGCAGCATGTGATTAATCCTCCTCGCTGTAGGTTTCTTGAATGCACAGAGTGATAAGCATCCACAAGCAAGGTTGGAACTGGATTTCCAATTAAGAAGATCTTAATTGCGTTGATGTCGACGAAGTTGTCAATGTTAGGAAACAAAAACAATCCGTAGATAAGCAAAGCCAAGATTTCCTCAAAAGCGCTCATATCTTGGATGTTGAAGAAGTACCGATCTTGATCCAACAAGAACTTGGAGGGAAATCCTTGAATTCCTCCTTTACTCACCATATGAGTTATGATGTCGACTACGTTTAAGGGAGTATTTGCAGCAATGATAATGTCGTCAGGATTCTTTTCCAAACCGGAGTACGGATCTTGTGCGTACACGGGTATTCCAATCAGACGAGAGTACTCTTCCAACGTAGGCATGAGTTGATAATCTGGAAAGGTGAAGCAGTGATACGTCGGATTGTAAAACTGTACCAAAGTGGGAAGGATCCCATCCACAATGTTAGTATTGAGAAGAGACAGAAGTTTTCCATACTTCTCCTTGAAAGCCTGGGGGTTGACCGCCAGTTTTCCGAGCTTTTCCAATTCCTCGACCTTAGTAATCTTGAAGGTGTATTTCCTAGCTCTCTTTCTTTCGTAATCCATGGTATAGATCCTTAAGTCCTTTCTCCGTTTCTCTCTTTCTCTGAAGTTCAAAACGTTCGTTATTTAGTTTCCTTGAAAAACGACTCGAAAAATACTCTTTTTGTTTTTACTATTATGATGAATGATGCATGAATGCATGAATGCACACACAAGAGTTTTTAAACAAACATGGCGTAGAAGGGTATAGTGGTCATGGAGTCACAACACAAACCTCGCCCCAGGGTAAACTAAGGATAAGGATTTTTGTACCTGTAGAACGAGTTCTAAGGGTTCTCAGAGCTTTTGCTCAATCTTAAAGATACGTTGACTGGTATCTATAAGAGAGTTTTCTCTGAGTGTAGTATCTGCGTTACAATTACTTTCGTAATCACCGCTCTACGTCCTAAAAAGGCTTTAAGTGGGGTTAATGTGTTTCTAGGTCCTCCTAGTACAAATCAGTCTCTGAATGCATTGGCGCGGTTAATCACAACCAGCCAGGCAAATCCCAACAGTAGATTTGGGAACCAAGATTAGAGGGTCTTCACCGAGAAGACATCCTCCATCCTATCTTATGTTGCACTCAAATCCGGGTATAGGATTTCTCACCACAAGGGGGAATCAAGCCCTTTCCCGATACAGAAAAAAACAAAATAAACAAATAAAATGCAGCAAACACATGAAATGACACAGAGGTTAGGCAGGACCTCTCTTGTTTGAGGGGGGATTTGGCATCCCTAATTCCTCATTGGGGGCTGGACCAGCACAGGTCAACCATTGATTTGGATGAAAAACCAAGGTTATTACTTTCCCCAGCAGAGTCGCCATTTTTCTGTGGTGTCGTTTTTTTTACCTCCCCGTTTCACTTGGGAGGACGGCACGCTAGACCCTTCACGCGAAATTTGGAAGGAGAATGTGCCCGTGGCGGGATGAATTGTTTCAGTTCTTCCTACGATATCACACGAACTTTTTAATTATCCTACGAGTAGGAAAGGGGAAAAAGATCTCAAATAAACCCTAGGAGTTTGCTAAGTGTGGGGATTCACCTAGACTAGAAATTCTGGAGTCCGGGAGGTCGGTTATACATAGGGAAGAGTTTAAGCACCCTACATATCCGTAGTACTCTACGGGAACCTTCTCTGTGTCTATGTGTTTATGTTTGTCGCTGATGATTGGGAAAGTTTCTCCTTTGGGTTAGGAGAAGGAATTGAATTGATTTAAAATAAAGACAGATAGACTATTTTTGGTTTTTTATTAGCTCGCTGAGATTCCTTGTGAACCTCATGCCTACATATCCCTAATGGAAGTCAGAGCTTTTTGTAGTTCGGAGAACTATTTAGGGAAATTAATTATTTTTGGTGCCTTGCTTGAAGCTCAAGGTTGAAGCTTGAATTAAATCTCTGTTTACAGTAAAGAGACATGAAATCATCTTTATAGAGAGGTATTCCTACTATTCCACCACAAACATTTTTAAAAGAGTGACAGAAAAGCTGAATTCATTTCATTAAGAGCGGGACCTTACTTGTATGTTTGCAAGTATACCAGCCGCGTGTCTCTTGAATGAAAGAAGGATTCTCATCCAAATTAGGGAAAGTGTGCAAGTCTGGGTTTGTTTTCCTCAGAGCATGCCTTTCAAAGTCCTAAATGGGAGAATGTTTGAAATTGAAATTGAAATTGAAATGTTTGTTTGTTTGAATGTGGTGAGATAGGAGAAATATCTTTCTATAGAGATAAGCTATGTCTACCTACTGTTTGAAAGATTTGATTTTTAGCTGGCTTGTATGAGGCCCAAGCTTGAGGCTTTTTGATTGTTTTTATTGACTCTAGGAGATAACTCCACTGGGAATTTGACTTAAACTAAGAAGTTTTGTGTTCTGTACGAAGCCCAGAATTGTGGCTGACTCTACCTAGCGAGACTCTGTTTTGTGCCTTGTATGAAGCCCAAGGTTGTGGCTGACTCTTAGTTGGGGAAGTCATTATTTTCTGCCTTGTACAAAGCCCAAGGTTGTGGCGGACTCTTAAGGAAACTGAATATGGATGACTCTATGGGGAGAAGATCCTAGAGGTTAGGAATCTTTGACACAGGAAATATGGTTTATCTTCCTTGTACAAAGCCCAAGGTTGTGGCTACTTGATGATGAAGGACTCACTGGGGAGACTCTATTATCTGCCTTGTACAAAGCCCAAGGTTGTGGCTGACTTTTTAGGGGTTTTACTCTGCTGGAGAGTTTTATCTTTTGAAAGTTTAATTTTTGGAAGCTAACCCTTTCCAGGGAATTTGGATTTAAAGGAGTGATTTTGGAGGCTGACCCTTTCCAGGGGTTTTTATGGCAGAAACATTGTCTAGTTGAGACTTCTTGTTTAAAGCCCAAGATTAAGGCTGACACTGATTAAGGATAGATAACTATGGATCATAGAATCTGCTAAGGAAGATTAATTAAGATAAGGGTGACAGAGACTGTCCATGTCTCTCATTCCAAAAGGTTTACTCAATATGAGATTGAGACATTCTTAGCTTGTTTAAAGTTTGGTTTAAAGAATGGAAGAAACTCACCAGGATAGGCTAAAAGGTGACTAAAGACCTGTTCCTATGTTTATAAGAAACATGATGGGTCCTTGTATACAAGCTCAAGAGGAAGCTGGGAATGCTTTTAAGAAGCCTGTGGGTCCTTGTACAAAGCCCAAGAGGAGGCTAATCGAGGGTCATCGAGGGTCCTTGTTATAGGACAAGAGAAAGCTACGTGGTTTTGAACTTATTTTGGCTCTAAGCAAATGGGTATGAGGTTTCACCGGGAATAATTCCTCTTGGGTGGATGTGTCCTATTTGGGTTCTAAGGCTTTTTCAAGATGTTTCACCGGGAGTAATTCATCTTGAGGGTTTGAACTAAAGATCTCTAATTAGGAAAGAGCCTTCACCGGGATGACATTCTCAATCCTAGGCCATATTCCTATAATATTATATATATATATATAGTTTAACTGTCCTAAGGTTTACACTCAGACGTAGTTCTAAACAGTATATAAACAGTTTATATCTGACAGTAATTTAAATGAAGACTGTAAATTGAAAGCTTGTAAAGCCTAACCTGGATGGAGTGGAGGCCTTTGAAGAAGTATATACAAATCCTCACCAGCAATTTTGTTTATTGATAACAGTTGAATATTTATGATAAAACAGTTAAAAGTTTTTGAAAACAGAAGAAGTGAGGATGGACATAGGTCACATAGGTATCTGAAGAGTTTCACCAGGAATAATGCCCTTCAAATACCAGAAGAATGTTTTGAAAACAGAAAGAAGATTTTGTAAATACAGTTTTTTGAAAACAAACTATGAAAAGAAAAAGGTGTTGGGACTTACACTCTATTAGAGGCCCAAAAGATTTATTTACTGTTCATGAAAAACAGTTTGTTTGAAATTGAAATACTGTTGTTAATATAGTTTTATTGTCTGTATTTTAAAAATAAAATGAAAAGGGGTTGGGACTTACACTCTATTAGAGGCCCAAAAGATTTATTTATTGTTCATGAGAAACAGTTTTGAAGATTTGACAAAAGTCAACTTAATTAAGGTAAAGACGAAATCTATACCTAATTAAGACCTAAATGATTAGGGTTTTATCACTAAAGTATTTATGAGAGATTAAGTTTTGAAAATTCAAGAAAAACATGTATTGAAAGTATTTTAAAATACTTAAAAATACACCATTTCTAACCTAATAAAAACACATCAAATAAATAATATATTTGTAATTTTTTTTATTATCCATAAAATAGGTATATCAAATAAAAAGTGTGTGAAGAATTAAGCAAAAATGATTTAATTTGAAGGGTGAATTAATTGGTTGAAGTTGTGAAGAAAATAAGTGAGAAAAGTGATAAAAAATAAGGATTTGTCTCCACCAAGGCTTGAACCCACGCTTCCATGGTTACCACACAAAACAAAGCCAACTGAGCTACACGCTCCGTGTGACTAAAGAGGGACTCCATTTGGTTATATGTGAAACACGCGTGTAAAAAATGGAAAATAAAAACAAAAGGTCTGAGGGGGGGATCGAACCCCAGACCTTGTGGCAAGAGAGAGTGGAAGCGCATGTGACCAAGTGAGCTAAACGATGTATTCATTTAAAACACGCTTTCAGTTAATTATATTTTAAACTCTCCCATGAGAATTCAAAAATGGCGCCACCCACCATCTTCATCTTCAACCTCAAGCTTTCCATTTTTGAATTTCTGAACTTGCTTATTTCTCAACCAAACGTGATGATGTAAACATGAATTTTGCTCTAAATTTCCTCACGAATCCAGACATGCAACTAATATTTATTTATATTAACTATAACTATCTAATTTTTCAGAAAACACGGAGAACACATGAACCCTAATTTTAAAATTAAATGATGAACAAGATGAATAAATGAATTATGATAGAGGGTTTTTAATCCTCTGATGATGCTAAACAAACTGGTATCGAGATATATCAAAAAGAGTACACGAATTGAAGAGATGGAGTTGAGAAACTTACCTCTGAAAATGAAGGTCGTGAGACTGATAGAGAGTTCCGGAGCTTGTATGGATGATACTAAAAGCTTCCTGGGGACTCAACGAAGCTATCTGAATGCATATTGTGACTTGAATACCTCAAAAATTCCCTACTCGATACCTTTCTTTTGAGCTTCAAGTGATCATGGAGGTTAGTGATTCTGAACTTACAGATGAGCTACGACCATCTGGATAGCTTCATCACACCCTAAGTAACCTGTTTGGATGCTTGGATTTGCCTAACACCTTCTGAATTGCTCTATGGACCTCCAATTGATTTTGCTCCAAATTGAAAGTGAAGATGGTGTTCTTGCACTTACAGAAGTGTTCCAGGTGCTTGGATCACTTCTAATGGACCCCCTTGAAAGGTTAGAACACTTAGTTTCAAAGGAAAAGCCCTGGTTTGAAGAACCCGAGTCTTCTTGCCAAAGAACCTTTGAAAATCCTAAGTGTGAAAGAAAGAAGGAGAAAGCAAGAATTGCAGTTGCTTTGGTGTGTCTAATACTGAGGAATGCACTTGTATTTATAGGCAAAAGTCTCTGCACAAATTGAGAGAGTGAGCTTGCTTAATGAGAGAGTTTTGGTTTCTTGGCCATGAAGAAATTCAAAGAATCTCCAAAATGCAATGATGGCTAAACCGAGCTAGCTCCCATATGATCTTGGGGAACATTTCTGATATGTATAGGTTTTCTATTGGCTTAGGAGAAGATTCCAATTGATGAATCATTGCTTACCATAAATTCTCAAAAGTAATGATTACATTATCACATGTTCTTGTTTTTGGGAATCTTCTTCAATTCTTATGCCATGGTGGAAATGGATGCATGGTATGTTTACAGATTTATTATGGGTCGTGTAGCATCCATTAGTGAAGCCATATCCACAAAATTGCAAAGTTTCAAATTGTACATGACCTATAATTTTACTTCATGAGGCCAACTTTGAACAAGCATAACTCCTAGATCAAAATGAATTTGGAGAAGGTTGAGCACAATTTGGAAATCCCTTAACATGTACTTCAATTCATTAGTTTGGAGTTTCCTCAAAATCTCTTGGGGAAATTATGAAAAACAGGCCCAAAGTTTGAAGAAAACTAGGTTAAAAACACTTAGAATTTTTTCTAAGTTTTTATGACCTAAAACTTCAAAATCCCAAATCTCTTAAATGATTGATTTCTTGAAAAAAGTTGCATTGTAAGATGTTGTTTTATTTTGCAAAATCTACAACTTTCATTTTGGGAGTTTTTTGAGTGTGTAAGCAAAATCTTGAGTTCCCAAAATACCCTTAAAAACCCTAATTCTTGACTTTTTGATCCATGATGAATTTTCTTGGATTTCTTTTGCCAAATGACTTTAATAATCATATATTGATGATATTGATCTTTAAAAGTCATGGTTTGACCAAAAATCCTAAAAGTCAAAGGTGATATTGCATAGTTGACTTTTTCCAGATGAAGTGAAATCTTGGACTTTTGTGATGAATCAAACTCTCCTCCTCAAATGAATGATGTGAATGGATTATATTGAGGTAATATAAGTTCTTGAGTCATGCTTTGAGTTTTTGGATCCATGTCCTGATTAAAAGTCAACTATCTTGGTGAATTAGGTCAAAAACCCTAATTGTCGACCAGATGAAATTGATGACTGTAGATCTTGAATTGAAGTGTAATGCCTTATGGATATTGTCATATGGATCATTTGAAGATGATTGAAGCCTTTGAGTGATGCCCTGGGGCTTTCTTGGGTTTCCCAAATGTGGTCCCTGATTTTAGTCCTTCATAGGTTCAAAACCCTAGCTGAGCAAACCTGAGTCTAGGTGTCTAATCAATCAAAGGTGAATGAATGAATCATTTGAGTCTTATGATTGTATTAGAGGTTAATCTCTTATTGATTGATCTTTTGCCTGAACTCCTTTGTCCTTGAGCATCCTCGATTGGGGTATCAGACAAACAAGTGACTGCTCTAAATACCTGTCTTAAGTTTGATAAGGTATTTGGAGGTATGACATCTCAGGGGGGTCAAAATTAGGGTATGACAACATGGTTATCTACGATTTTAAGTGTCTTATCTCCTTCTTTCTAATGTCTTGAGCCTCTTTAAGATTTGATATTGATCCACAAACTCCTTATGATGTGTTGATAATATGCACATAGTCTTGAGATATTTGCCTTGACATCTTCTGATTATACTGAGTGTTGGAATATGATGTTGTTTTTCTGCTCAGTGTGGTTTTTCTCTTTCTGGATCTCTCTACACGATTGAGTGTTTGATCCCGAGATCAATAATAGAGCCATGCTCTAATACCAATTGAAGGTGGAGAAAAACACAAGAAAGGGGGGATTCAATTGTGTTCTTCCAAAAACATATTTCCCTTTCTTTAAAATATTTTCTTTCTTTAAGTGTCTCATTATTTGGATATGTTATGATTTATATTGCGGAAGCATATTTGAAATAGAGTTGCATAACCAATAAGACATTCATTTTAACTTATGTATATTATCATAACTTTTGACTTGGCTCAGTACAGTTCTGAAGATTTCTGCGTGGATGTTCTGAGTTAAAAATGAAATTTACATAAAGTAAAAGACACATTCATTTTTATCCTGGTTCACCTTCTGAATAAGGCTACCTCTAGTCCACCCTCCTCGGGTGATTTTGCCTCTCTCCAGAGGACTTAATCCATTATAACCAATCTAATTACAATTGCACGATCAATAGTCGTGACTAACAACCTGCACAACCAACTGCTGTAACTAACCCTGTACAAGCTACCCGCGAGTGACTAACCCCTAGATGACTGGACTGTTTAGTGATCTCAGCAAGATATAACGTTCATCAATCTAGTAATCCTGCACAAGCCAACTGCTCGTGACTAACCCTGCACAACCAAACTTTTGTGACTAACTTCCTGCACAAGCCAACTACTTCTAACTAACTTCCTGCACTAGCCAACTGCTTGTGACTAACCCTAGACAATAAATTGTTTAGTGATCTCCACGAGATATAACATTTTTTTGACCTAGATCCCTCAAGAGTCTAACCAGATCTCAAGGACTTCTCAAGTATCCATATCAGAAGATACTCAAGGCACACCAATTCTATCAGAATTGTTCTTCTGGAGATTATAAGTGTGCTTCTTAGTCAAACATAATTTCTCCTATTCTAAGCACATATGTTTACGACACACTAACTAGAAGTCACTTCTAGTGCTTAAACAATCTATCAGAAGTTTCCTAAGATATAACACAATACGAGCAACAACTCTATATGTTTTACAAATAATTACAAGACATAATACATATTATTGTAGTCTTCTTTTCTTCAACTTTTGGATGATATCTTCTACTTCTGAAAGAAGATTAAGAGCAACAGCTCTTGTATTAATTGCTTCTTTCAGTTTGGTCTTTTCTTGTTAGAGTAAGGAGATTAGAGCTTCAGCTCTTTGAAATTAATTCCTTCTTGTAAGACCATCTTCTTTTCTTCTTCATAAACAGATATGGCACAGCGGCACACATGTTGATTGCTTCTTGTGCTTAGATCTTCATCTTCTTCTTGAATACTGATCATGAAGCTTGTTACAGCTGATACACATTTTATGATAATAAATAAACATGAAACACTATCGAGCAGCAACTCAGTGTATTCAGTTTCTATAGTCATTCAATTTCAGAAATATGAGGGTTGATCAAGTATTTTTGTATCTTTCTTAAGTGTGTTTCAACTTCTCATCACTCCAATGGAGAATACAGCATAACTTGCATACTTTTCTATTTCTCACTTAAGATTTTCTTCTCATAGGCTAATTTTGTATATTTCAATATACTGGTTTTCTCATCATACACTTTTTGTAAGTTGCCTCTTATTGGTGCAACAGATTTTTCTTATGTTGTTTGTGCTTGCACACCTGCTCTCATACACTCTTGCACCTCCATCTTTTCTTTCAACGGTTTTGTTCTTTATATAGAGTTCTGGTATGTTACCATTGGAGACTTAGCCGTTTGAATTATGTTTGGACATGTAGTTAATGCTTGGTGTAGACTAAATCAGGAAAATAACAATTACCGAGGCGAATGTTATCTTTGGCATTGGTAGCGTGTCCTCTTCAAATTGCTTCTTCCGAGATGGTTGTTTATTGGTGGCGTGTCTTGTTTACCAAAATGTAGACCAAAATAGATGTCATAATTTTGTCTTTACATTGAGTGTCGTGATGTGTTGCATGTGTTTTTGTTGGAGCAATTCACGATGTTCTTCTAATCTTCTGAAGGCAGAGTTGCAAAAACTACTTTTGTTGAGAACTTTGATATAGCTTGTACTTATTATCTTCTGTCACTAGTTGTTGAATTCTTGCGTTGTGTCTAGAACTTCTGATCATCTGACTTCATGTATCTTGATATTCTTGTTTAATTCCTTGAAGCTTGTCTGAGTTTCTTTCTGATGCTGTGATTTTGTTTCTGATGTTGTGCTTTTCTTCTTAATGTTGTGCTTTAGTTTCCGATGATGTCGTATAAGGCTTGTAGCATAATATCTGCACACTTAATGAAAACATTAGTAGTAAAATTGTTACTAACAAAATATATGCTTGTTATCATCAAAACCAGATTTTGAACATAGATTCTCAATCTTGTTCTAACAATTGGGATAACAATGGTTAGAGCTTGAGGGGGGATGAGGATGATAGTAGTAGCCACTCTTTGGTGTCATCTCATACGGAGGAGCTCAGGGAGGAAGGAACGGGGAAGAAACCGGTTCAGGTTAAGGATAGAAGTTCTGATTTTGACCCAATCTCTAGCAGCTTTACGAAAAAGCATGAACCAATTGCGTCCTCTGGTACTTTTGATGGTGCTCTTTTTAGTGCAAAGGAGGTAGTGTGTCAACTTGAAAAGGAAAAAGTTGTTTTTAGGAAAGGTATTTGTCAACCAGTTCAATGGGGACCAAAGTTTTATGCTCACTTGAAGAGTTGGGTTCTGATCCAGTCATAAATAGTGACGAACACGTGTCTAGAAAGAAATTTTTTAAAAAGAATTAAATTCAAAAATATGGAAGAAGTGGGTGGGACGAGTAGTAATTCTAATTCATTTCTAAAGCCCAAAAGGAAGGTAGAGTTAAGTGTTGGGCATGGTCTATTTGCTAAAGGTAGCGTCAAGGGAATATTTTGCAAACATGGTAGCGGTTCAAGGAACAATATATGCTATTACAGCGAATAATTGGTGGAGTATGATACAATTAGATGCAAATATAGGCACATGGAGAATTTAGGGGGGAAAGGTGGAGATTTATTATGGAAGGCAATCGAAAGTTTGGGTGTAGTACATACTGAATCACATAGAGACTTTAAGAAGAGGACTCAGAAGCCTGAAAATTTAAACACAGAGAATAAGGAAGCAGGGAAGGCGGTGTTTAGAGTATCCAAATGATAATTGGTTCTCTTAATATCAAAGGGGATATAGTTCTGTTAAGAGGAGAAGAATTTTCCATATAATCAATTATGGAAAGGCGAATATTTTCTTTCTGCATGAAACAAAGTTACGCTCGTGCTCGGATGTGCTTGTGGCCTAATAGAGTAATTTACTACTCTATTTCAGATTCAATAGGGTTGTCTGGAGGGTTGTTAATCCTGTGGAAAGTTAGGGGATTGAGGTTTTATGTAGTTTTTGAGGAGTAGGTTATCTGGTTATATTGGTTTTATAGGTGAACAAATTGTTCTACATATTAAACGTTTACTTAGGTTGTTTGATGGAAATGAAACGTTCCCTGTGGAATAGTCTGTTAAATCTGAAATCAAAATTCACGGATGGAGAGTGGATTATTAATGGAGATGTCAGTGCGGTTAAAAACAGTAGGGAGGGAGCTGGCAGACCTGCTGGTGGGTTTAATTCGGAGTGACCCAATTTTTCAGGTTTTATTGAGGATATTGGTCTAGTTGACTTACCTTGTAAAGGTAAGAGATTTAGCTAGTTTAGTGGCGATGGTAAGGCGAAAACTAAGTTAGACCGTTTGCTAATTTCAAATAATGTTATGAATTGGTGGGGAGTGGTGGGTAAGCTTATAGGCAATGGGATGTTTCAGATTATTGCCCAGTATGGTTGGTTGTGGATAAGGAAGATTGAGGTCCTAAACCGTTCAAATTCAACAAATAATGGTTTAGGAATAAGGAGTTTTTGAGTTTTTTGGAGAAAGAATGGTCTAAGCTTATTGTGGTAGGTAGAGGTGATTACGTCTTGAAGGAAAAATTGAGGCTCCTCAAGGTTAGGCTTAAATTGTGGAACATAAATGTTTTTGGCAAGATAGATTTAGAGGTGGAGGAAGATGTCAGGATTATGAATGAAGTGGATGACTTAGTGTTGGTTCAGGAAGAAGAAGAGGAAGAAAGGAGGATGACGACTAGTAAGTTTTTGTTAAATCTTAAAATAAAGGAAAACATGCTTATTCAAAGTTCTAGAATAAAGTGGCTCAATGATGGGGACGTAAACATTAGGTTTTTCCATTCGGTTATGAAATGGAGATTGAGACGTAACCACATCGGTTCTTTATTAACGGAAAAGGGAATGGTGAGATCGGTGGAGGAGGTAAAGGGGGAGGTTCTAAACCATTTCGCTTCTAAGTTTGTTGAGGATGTGCCTAGTAGGCCTTTATTGGAAGGAGATTTATTCGGGAAGTTAAGGGAGGAGATGGGGAATTTCTCGAAACTCCTTTCTCGGAAGTTGAAATCAAGGAGGCTAAATGGAATTGTGATGGTTCAAAAAGCCCCAGTCCCGATGGGTTCTCTCTTATTTTTGTTAAGAAATGTTGGTATTTTCTTAAGGAGGATTTCTTGGCATGTTTTAGAAACTTCTTTTCGGGTGCTATTCTATCTAAATCGATTGCTTCAGGATTCTTAACACTTATTCCTAAAAAAAATTTTTTTGTTGATTTAGATGATTATATGCCTATTTATTTGGTAGGGTGAATTTACAAAGTTATTGCTAAATTGTTGGCGGGAAGACTTAAGAAAGTGATTGGAAGCATCATTTCTCAAAGCCAAAGCACGTTCGTTCTGGGTAGACAACATCTTGACGGGGTTTTGGTGGATAACGAATTGGTGGGTCATGCGAATAGGGGGAGTTTATTACTCTTTAAGGTGGACTTTGAAAAGGCTTACGATAAATTAAGCTGGTGTTATCTTAGGTTTTTGTTAAAAAAGATGGGATTTGGTACCGTTTGGATGAAATTGATTGAAGCCTTGATCTTTTTTAGTAATATGTCAGTATCGATAAACAGGAGTCCTACTAAGGAATTTAAGATGGAGAGTGTATTGAGACAAAGAGATCCAATTTCTCCTTTTCTCTTTGTGATTGTGGCGAAAGGTTTGAAGGCTTTGGTCAATAAAACGGTGGAAAATGGAAATTATGTAGGGTATCTTATGAATAGAAATTTCTTCATAGATATTCTTCAACTTGTGGAAGATACTCTTTTGGTGGAAGATGGAAGTTGGAACCATTTATGGGCTATCAAGTCGGTTTTAAGGGGCTTTCAACTTATTTCAGCCCTTGGAATCATTTTTCATAAAAGTAAACTTATAAGCAGCAATATTAACTCTATTTGTTTTAGACTGCTACGACTTTTCTTTTGTGTAGGAGGGAAGAAAAAGAGTTTATGTTTCTCGGAATACCAACATGATCCAATCCTAGAAGGTTATATACTTGGAGTCCTCTTTTTCTCAAACTCAAAAAGAAGTTGTCTGGTTGGAAAAGTCGGTTTCTAAGTTTTGGTGGAAGAATTACTCTTCTAAAGTTGGTATTAGGGAGTCTTGCGATTTTTACTCTTTCCTTTTATA
This sequence comes from Vicia villosa, assembly GCF_029867415.1. Lineage (NCBI taxonomy): Eukaryota > Viridiplantae > Streptophyta > Magnoliopsida > Fabales > Fabaceae > Vicia > Vicia villosa. The sequence goes on from NC_081183.1 coordinate 129,635,479, forward strand.
AAGCTCTGAAGAAAATCGTGAAGGAGATTATTAAGATTCAAAGCAATTTCTTATGGAATAGGACGAAGGAGAAAAGGTGCATTCATTGGGCTAGTTAGAAGGTGGTGTGTGTTCCGATAAAGAGAGAATGGCTTGGTTTAAAGAGGATAGATGATTTTAACGTGGCACTTTTGAGTAAGTGGAAGTGGGGAATTTTGGGGGGGAAATGGAGCGTTGTGGTATAAAGTATTGAAGGTCCGGTACGATGATATAAAGTTGCGGGTAGAGAATGGAGGTGGCAAGTATTTAGAGAAGGTATCTAAATCTTTTTGGTGGTATGATAATACATCTTTGGATTATATTCACCGGGAGGATTTCTTTATTCGGGGTTGTCGTTTTCGAGTAGGAAACAATTTTGTTATCTCTTTTTGGCTTTCTTGGTGGATGGAGGAGGGAATTCTTAAGGATATATTTCCTGTGCTTTATTTTGTTTCTTTATTATAGGAAGTTTCTATTGCAGCTATGGGAGGTTGTATTAATGGCGGTTGGAGGTGAGGAGACATGGGGATTTCTTGTTCGAGCATTCAACAGACCGGTTTAGCAGCAGATTTTGCATAACTTTGCATACTGCTGCAGTCTGCTGTTATCTTGGCTGGGGTTTTGGATTCGGTCGTGTGGGAGGGTGGTTTGGACGACATTTTTTCTGCGAGCAGCAACTACAGGATTCTGAACAGTCGCCAGATTCCTTACTGTTTTATTCTGCTCTTGAGTTAATTTGGAAAATGGAGGTTCCTTACAAAGTAAGGGCCTTGGGATGGAGGTGTTTCTTCAATATCTACTGACTCCGTATTTAGTTTCTATTAGAGGTATTGATTCTATCTCTAATTTAACTTGTGTATTCTGCGGCAATAATCTTGAATCGTCTTTGCACTCTTTATTGGTTTGTTGTATCTCTGAATTGGTGTGAAAAGATATCTCCGAGTAGATTGGTTTGTCAGGTTATAAATTAAAGAATTTTAAGGATAGCTTTTTGAAGTGGTCCTCCTTTTGCAAATCTCGTAGATTAAAAAAAGCCAAGGAATGAGTAGTGTGGTTGACCATTTATTGGAATCTTTGGATTGCAAGGAATGGAATTGTTTTCAGAAACGATACGTGAAATATTCGAGATATTGTTTGGGGTATTAAAGTTTTGGTTTGAAAGTGGGCGTTTATAAGAAAAATTAACCAACCCAATCGTAACTTTTACGAATTTAGCAAGAATCATTTGTTTTATCTATCATAAGTTTCAATTGGCATGTAATTTTTTCGGAGATTTTCTTCACCGTTAGTTGTAATCTTGGTTGAGAACTTCGGTTCTCCGTTTCAATATATCATTGTTTATAGGAAAAAAAATGATATTTGACTTTCATGTTAAGAATTGTCATTGATTCCTAATTTCAAAATAATGATCATATAATAGATAAATGATAAATTGCCATTGACTAAATTAAACTATTTTACATGAGATAAGTGGTCTCATGTCGACTAAAAAATTAGTAGAAAATGCTAACGAGTCTTTTAGAGGATTTTTTAAAGATTTAAAAAAATAAATGTTTTTTAAAATGTAAATATATAAAATATTGAAAATTGAAATGGTCAATATTTTATAATTTTTTTTTGAATTCTTATCCTAAAAAATAATTATTCTTAAAATAACACATATTTTATAATAAGAATTATTTCGCATTCCGACAGGGAGCACACAAAGCAAAGAAAAGACTGATCTCCTTAGTATTAAATAGAGTCAACACAATATTATATTCTAAATACTTGAGTCAAATACAATAAATTCATCTCATATTTTTTAATATTTAAATAATATTGTTAATTTTATTTTTGTAACCATGTTAATTATTTTGTTATTTAATATAGATTAACATGTTCTAGGTTCAAGGTATACACGCGAGAATTCTCTCCAAACTGAAAGTTTTTTTTATAAACAAAACTTAAATATTCAAAATTTGAACAATTTATTTAAGAGGTTTAATTTTTTTTCTATTTAGACCAAATTATTATTGGTATTATTTTTTATTTTTGTTAATATAATATTTTTAACCTTTTTTGTATCCTCGTTAATTATTTTGTTATTTTATATAGATCAATACGTTTTGGGTTCAAAGTATACACACAAGAATTCTCTCCAAAATGAAAGTTCTTTTATAAGCAAAACTTAAATATTCAAAAGTTGACCAATTTATTTAAGTGATTTAATTTTTTTACTATTTAGACCAAATTACTATTGGTATTATTTTGATAATTTTATTAATAATATTTCTTTTTGTTGCAAAATACCATATACAAAATTTTCGTATATGTTATATAGGAATGAAGAAAATAAACAAATACTCTCTATGTTTTCCATAATTCACCAAGTCTATTAAAAGAGAAAAAAATATGTCTTTCGAAAAAGGTGGTTCTAATGTTTCACCATCTTTCAATGCCAACAAAATTAGTAATGAAATCGAAGAAACTAGTGTTAATGCTATTGTTCGAGGTATCTTTTTTACATTTTTTATTTTCTCTGTAAATGAAGAAAACTTTAAAAATTGCAATCTCAATCTTCTTTATGGTGATATACTCACTAATCATACAATGAACAACATATAGTTACTCCATTCTTCTTAGATGTGTGATTAAACTTTAAAAATTACAATCTCAATCTTCTTTATGGTGATATACTCACTAATCATACAATGAAGAACATATAGCTCCATTCTTCTTAGATGTGTGATTTGAATTTGAATTTCTTATTTTGTTAATTCATAATAGTTAGAATAATTGATTTTAGATATATGTTTTAAAATATTTCGACAGTTTAAATTTTAAACTCGCAATTTATCGGGTTTGCTATTTTTTAAGAATGTGTGTTTTGGAATTAAAAGAGATAAGAAACAAGAGCTTCGAAAAAATAAAAATATAAAAAATATTAGTTATTTTTTGAAAAATAAATTTGTTTAAAATGATAAATGAGTATTTATCATTGATCTATTTTTCATTTTCAAAACACTATAACACTTTAAGTTATATCTGAAAAAATTTATCCAAGACCCTCCAAATTATCCCCCCACTATAAATTTATAGTTCCTTCAATCCTTTAAATATCATATTAATTAGTTTTTTTTTTTTGGAATATGTTCCTACTATGTTTTACCAATCCTTTTGGGACACTATTGGAGAAGAGATCACTCACACTATATTACAAATCTTTAATGATCATAAAGACCCAGTGAGATATACAACATATACATTTACTTTATTACATATATTTTCTCTTGATTCTGTTGAAATAATTATTAAAGAGAAATAATTATTAGAATCTAGGGTTTATGATATATAAAGGGTATGAAATATACGATAGTTATAGGGTTTATGATATCTAGGGTTTATAAGTGAATTTGAAACGTTTGCAATGCCTTTTTTGTTAGGTTTGTGTTTTTTTAGGGATATCTATTATGTGACATCTTTTATCATGGGTTAAATTTCTCCGTTACGTGCATTTTCTCTTACTCGACATCTATTATCATAGGTTAAATTTCTCCCTTACTTGTCAGTATTTCAAATTTTGTTGATGTGTCATTTTTGAAATCTAAAAAGATATGTTTTCCTGTTCATTTGACATTAATTGTCTTGGTTATTTATATACGTCTCCTTCAAAGTCTCTTCTCATTCTTAGTTCTCACTCTCTATTTTGCTTCTCCTTAACTTTTCTTTCTCCTTTGGCAGTTAAAACGTTTAACGGAGATGAAAATTTGCTTGAAGTCATCTGTGAGAAACGTCCTAGCAGTATGTGTACTGACAGCCTTCTTAGCACGTGTCTAGAGAATCAAGGTTGGTCTGGATATGCTGCAATGCTTCGAGGTCCTATTTTTCCTAACATTGTAAAGACTTTCTGGCTTTACGCATCTGTTAGTAGTGATGGTAGTCGCATCACTTCAAATATCCTTGGTATTCCCTTTATGATCACCCTATCCTCTATTGTTGAAGCTATCGGGTGTCCATCTGAACCTCACTTGTATGATCATAGGAGTTTTGATCACATGGCTATCACTGTTGTTCCAAATTACTCCAGTACCTTTAGGAGAGCTCTAAACAATCCAGAGAATCTGAAACCTATTGCTAGAATATTGTTTCGATTTATCCTTACAAATCTTCATCCAAGAGGAGAATGTCTCAATGTTTTATCCTCAAGGGATAAGTTTCTTATCTTCTGCCTTATAAAAAGCATTCCAGTCAATCTGCCATCCATCATCTTCAATCATCTAAAAGAGTCCATCTTGGCCTACAGACACCTTCAACAGCCCTTCATTCCTTACGGACGTGTCCTATCTGCTTTACTTGAAGAAGCTAAAGTCATCAAAATTCTTCAACGAGCAGAACTCACAAATAGAGACTTGTTGTTTGACCAAAGTTGTGATGTCTTTGAAATCTAGTTTGTATCTGTGTATTTCTCTATTTTCTTATTATTTTCTTATTATGTTAAGTTTGTACTTCTTCTCAAACAATGAAATTTTTAGTTGTTCTTATTTCCTATGTTTTTTTAATTTACGCTTTCACATATAATTAACTTTTTGTTATATATCCTGCACTTAGTAACTCAATCGAGACCTTACAAAATTACAGTATCATCAAACACTCAGTAAGGCTAGAGATACACTACAGTTATTAATATTGCAACCAAAACGAGGCCAACATTTTCGTTGCATTCATCTGATAGCATACCTTTTCATTGATTGAACAAAAACGAAATTCCAGATGAAAAACGAATGGAATATGCAGTATATTTATTAATTAGAAAAGCAGAATAATATTTATTAATTATGTAGATATAGTTGAAAAATGGGATTAACTTTTTTTTTTCAATTATACTCTTTAATTACTATTATAATCATTTTTTAATTTGAAAAACTATATTTAAAGTTGGAAAATAACATATCAACAATTTGGAAGCTGTTATAAATATTACACTTATTGCTTTCATTATCCGTAATTAATGTTTCAATTCATGCAAATTTTAACACTTTTTTACTTTCGGTTGGAATTAATAGTTGTGACGTTTCTGGGTGCAGGATATAGCTTTTCTTCATCACCTTGGAATTTGGTTTGTTCTTGTTCCTGGCACTCATGTGCAAATTGACAAGCTTTTGACAGAGAGAGAGGTTAGTTTGATTAATCACATGTAGGAATTGAGTTGTTTGAGCTTATCTACTGACATAATGACCTAATGGCATGTCTGTAAGTTGTTTTCATAATCTCTTCATAATAGCTTATAAAAATCACTTATATAAAATACTACCTGTATTTTATCTTTTGTTATAGGAATAGCTTAAACACTTACATAATAAGCACTTATGCTATAAATGTGTAATTAAGTTGTTTATTCACTAAGGGCCTAGTGGGTTGTTTAACTATGCTGATAAATAAGTTCTTTTTAATCGTAACACTGTTACTTGTGAAGCCTCGTCATTGATTATGTTATTGTATTTGTAGGGAGCAAGCCTAAGTATGTTGGGAGATATAGAATTCAAAGTATACACACAAGAATTCTCTCCAAATTGAATTTTTTTTTTTTATAAGCAAAACTTAAATATTCAAAAGTTGACCAATTTATTTAAATGATTTAATTTTTTTACTATTTAGACCAAATTACTATTGGTATTATTTTGATAATTTTATTAATAATATTTCTTTTTGTTGCAAAATACCATATACAAAATAAACAAGTACTCTCTATATTTTCGATAAATTCACCAAGTTTATTAAAGGAAAACAAAAACATGTCCTTCGAAAAAAGTGGTTCTAATCTTTCGTCATCTTTCAATGCCAAGAAAGTTAGTAATGGAATCGATGAGACTAGCCTTGATGCTATTATTCCATGTAACTTTTTTACATATTTTATTTTCTCTGTCATTTCCTCTACAATTTCTTTAGAAATGAAGAAAACTTTAAGAATTATAATCTATTGATATTCTTTGTGGTGATATACTCACTAAACACGCAATGATGAACATATAGTTTCTCCATTCCTCTTAGATATGTGATTTTAATTTGAATTTTTTATATTGTTAATTCATATATGTTTTAAAATATTTTTACAGTTTAAATTTTAAACTCGCAATTAATCGGGTTTGCTATTTTCTAAGAATGTGTGTTTTGAAATTAAAAGAGAGAAGAAAGAAGAGCTTAGAAAAAATAAAAAATATAAAAAAATATTTGTTATTTTTTGAAAATAATTTTTTTTATTTAGAATGATAAATGAGTATTTATCATTAATCTATTTTTCATTTTCAAAACACTATAACAATTTTAGCTATATTTGAAAAAAAATTATCCAAGACCCTCGAAATTATTCCCCCACTATAAATTTATAGTTCATTTAAAATAAAAGAATTTTGTATAATTAGTAAAATATAATTTATTTTTAATAGATGTTTCAAAATATATTTGCAGTTTAAAATTTTAAATCACTATTAAATTAATTATCGAGTTTGCTATCTCCTAAGACTTTGTTTGTGAGTAAGGGGAATAGAGAAGAGAGGACTTCTTAAAAATAACTTTTTAAAATATATATAGAAAAATGTTTTACTTTTTTTGAAATAATTATTTTGTATAGAATGCTAAATGAATGTTTATCATTAACATATTTTTTATTTTCGAAACATTATAACAATATAAATTATATTTGAACAATTTATGTTAACCTTCTAAGACCCTCCAAGTCCATCCTCTCTTTTTCTAAAGTCCTCCTTTCACTTATCATCCAAACTCTCAAACAAAACCTAAATGAACTATTTTAAAAATTGATCTCGATTCTGTCTAAATTCATATTGTCAATTCTTCAAATATCATATTGGTAATTGATTTTTTTTTAATATGTTCCTGCTATGTTTTACCAAACCTTTTGGGACACTATTGGAGAAGAGATCACTCACACTATATTACAAATCTTTAATGATCATAAGGACCCCAGAGAGATCAACAACATATACATTTACCTTATTACATATATTTTCTCTTGATTCTGTTGAAATAATTATTAAAGAGAAATAATTATTAGAATCTAGGTTTTATGATATATAAAGGGTATGAAATATACGATAATTATAGGGTTTATGATATCTAGTGTTTATAAGTGAATTTGAAACATTTGCTATGCCTTTTTTGTTAGGTTTGTGTTTTTTAGGGATATCTATTATGCGACATCTATTATCATAGGTTAAATTTCTCCATTACCTACATTGTCTCTAACTTGACATCTATTATCATAGGTTAAATTTCTCCACTACTTCTCAATATTTCAAATTTTATTTATGTGTCATTCTTGAAATCTGAAAAGATACGTTTTCCTGTTCATCTGCCATTAATTGTCTTGGTTATTTATATACGTCTCCTTCATAGTCTCTTCTCATTCTTAGTTCTCACTCTCTATTTTGCTTCTCCTTAACTTTACTTTCTCCTATGGCAGTCAAAACGTTTCACGGAGATGAAAATTTGCTTGAAGTCATCTGTGAGAAACGTCCTAGCAGTATGTGTACTGACAACCTTCTTAACACGTGTCTAGAGAATCAAGGTTGGTCTGGATATGCTGCAATGCTTCGAGGTCCTATTTTTCCTAACGTTGTAAAGACCTTTTGGCTTTACGCATCTGTTAGCAGTGATGGTAGTCACATCATTTCAAATATCCTTGGTATTCCCTTTATGATCACTCAATCCTCTATTGTTGAAGCTATCGGGTGTCCATCTGAACCTCACTTGTATGATCATAGGAGTTTTGATCACATGGCTATCATTGTTGTTCCAAATTACTCCAGTACCTTTAGGCGAGCTCTAAAAAATCTAGAGAATCTGAAACCTATTGCTAGAAAATGGTTTCGATTTATCCTTACAAATATTCACCCTAGAGGAGAATGTCTCAGTGTTTTATCCTCAAGGGATAAGTTTTTTATTTTCTGCCTAAGGAAAAGCATTCCAGTCAATCTGCCAGCCATCATCTTCAATCATCTGAAAGAATCCATCTTGGCCCCAGACACTCTCAACAATCCTTCATTCCTTAAAGACGTGTCCTATCTGCTTTACTTGAAGAAGCTAAAGTCATCAGAATTCTTCGACGAGCAGAACTCACAAATGGAGACTTATTGTTTGATAAAGGTTGTAATGTCTTTGAAATCTACTTTGTATCTGTGTATTTCTCTATTTTCTTATTATGCTAAGTTTGTACTTCTTATCAGACAATGAAATTTTTAATGTTCTTGTTTCCTATGTTTTTTTTAATTACGCTCTCACATATAATTAACTTTTTAATTATGACTAAAAGGGAAGAAGAGATAATAATTTTGATTATCATTGTTTATAAAAGGCTTAGAATATATTATTAAAGGTACAAATCGATAAGCATTTTCTACTCAGTGTGGAGAACTTTATTACTCTATGATAAAAATATGCTCAATTAGTCTTGAAATACACAAATATTCTATATCTTGTTTGAACTTCCTGAATAAGTTTTATATATTGCTAGGAGAAAAGTTTTACTAATGATAATTTCTACTTGATGAAGTCATGCTGCCTAAGGTTACAGGTTCTAGATTCTAGATAGGGGTAGATGGTACAAGTAGCTTTAGCTGTGGTTCTTCATATTTATCAAATTGTAATATATGCTGAGTGTCATACCCCAATTTTTGACCTAAGATACCACCTCATATCATCTGCATATGCATCATTTGCATCTCTAACAAATTGCATAGCCTGTGTTTGTTACTTGTGACTCAGCAGGATTTAAACAAGAAATCACTCATCAGTACAAGCAACAATCAATTAGGGTTTTGTTCCCCCTTCATCTCAAATGAATCATCTTCATCAACAACCAACATTTGGTCCCCAGAGACTCATTTCAACAAGCTCAAAGGCACTGAATCAACCAAATTAGGGTTTTGACTGAAGATAGCACACCCCTGACTTTTGCTCAGGATTTGATCTAATGACTTGGGAAATGACCTCAAGACCCCAAGTGCATCATTTTGACTTAATCCATTGGCTCAGAACATCTCCTACACAAGGATTGATCAACAGTGAAATTTCAAATCATCAGATTAGGGTTTTGAACTATCGGGGACTGAAATCAGGGATCACATTTGGGAAACCCTAAAAATCCCCAGGAAATCAATCAAAGGTTTCAATCATCTTCAAATAATCCCTATGACAATATACAATGGAAATTGTATCTCAATTCAAGACCTACAGTCATCAATCTCATCAGGTCGACAATTAGGGTTTTTGACCTAATTCACTAAACAACTGACTTTTCAATCAGGACATGGTGTCACAACTCAAACTATGATTCAATATCCTCCAATACCTCAATATTATCCATTCATACCATTCATTTGGTAAGAATAGCCTGGTTCATTTGAAATCTCCAGAAACGCGATCCGTCTGAAAAAGTCAACTGCACAAGATCACCATTGACTTTTGGGGAATTTTGGTCAACCTTGACTTTTGAAGTTTTGAATCATCAATATATGATGTATGAAGTCATTTGATCAAGAAAAATCAAGAAAATCAATCAAGAATCAAAAAGTCAAAAGTTTGACTTTTATACTTTGAAAAATTTCTAAGTGTTTTTCAATGGTTTTTTCCAAACTTTGGAAGGGAATAACTCAAAATTTCACCTACAAACTGAAAAAAACTTCCAACATGAAAGTTGTAGATTTTGATCCAATGAACAACTTTGTCACATATAATTTTTTTCCAAAAGATCAACCATTTAAGAGATATGGAGCTTCAAAGTTGGTATCTTTTGAAAAATTCACTTAAAACCTCATTTTCTTCAAAGTTCATGGATCTTTTTCACCCATTTCCTTAAAGGTCTTGAAGAAACTTTCAACTAGGGTTTTGAAGTGTGTAACATGAGCTTTCCAAAATGTCCAAGAGCATGAAAAAACATGGAGTGTAGCTATGGCTTTGAATTTCTCCATTAGTGATGATTTTCACTTGAAATTTCAAGTCATTTTTCCAAAGTTTTGAACCATATGGTCTATGATCCAAGTAATGATGCATAGATGCAATAATTGGAAGATATTTTCTGATTTGAGACAGATGGGAAAGAGATAAGAAGCATAGCCAATTTTAACCATGGTTTAGTCACTTTAACCATATGCATTTAATGGTAAGATTCCTTTCTATCTCTTAAGTGCCAAATCACCATTCTTGGATCAACTTGCAAAGGCTTGTATTCAGAAAGCTTGGCCTATAAATAGAGGTTCAAATCACTTCCAAAATCACACCAAAACCTCACAAAAGATAGGTTTTCTCTTTCTTTCTTGAATTGCAAGTTTCTTAAGTTTCAAAGAGGTAGAAATCTCAACCTCTAAACCCTTGAAGTTCTGGCCAAAGTAATGCTTCCCACAACTCATAAACATCATATGGGATGTGCTTGATCCATTCATACACCCCAAAACACTTCAAATCTCAGAATCACTACCTCACTTCCATATGAACATATATTGAGCCTTATCATGCCAAATTTCACTCAGGCTCATTTCTGTCCAAACTAACACTTCAAACACCATCCATATACTTCATATGAACTATCCCAACACTCATCGTCAACCAAAAACCTCAGAATCATCAAGCTCGATTCACACTTGGCCCTACTGCAGATCGGGTTCCATGGAATGATCCAGATGAATTCAATCCATGCCAAGCATTCAAACACCTTCCCTAAGGTCCATTGAAGCTATCCAGATCATCAAACAACTTCTGTAACACCTCTACTGAAGAATTCGATTTCCAGTTTTGCCATTTTTGAGGTAAGTACACTTGAACTTCAAACTCTATTCTCCATGCATCATAAATGAAATATGAACATACCATCTTGTTTCTGCACACATGAGGATCATTAACCCTCAATCAATTGCATCATAACTTGCACATACACGATTTCAGATTGAATCATAAGATTAGGGTTCTTCGTGTTCATCAAAAAATTAATGATCTTAGAGTGAAAATAAATGAAATTAAATGGTACCATCATGTTCCTTGTTAAAATTCGAGTGAGTTAGACTATCCACTTGATCAAAACAATCCAGTTTCAAGAATTTTCAAAATCAAATGGGGATGGTGTTCTTGGCGCCATTTTCTGTTCAGAAATTTCAAATATTAGTTTTCAAATATAATTAAATGAGTGTGTGTCATTAACAAGCTGCGCGCGCAGCTCAGTTGGTTGTTGTTTTGAGTGGTGAACCTTAGGGCGTGGGTTCAAACCCTGGCAGGGCCAAAACTATTTTTTTAACACCTTTTTCCTTCATTTTCTTAACAACTTCATTCAATTAATTGACCAATCAAATTAACTCACTTTTTATTCATTTTTTACACACTTCTCATTTAATATATGTATTTTATGAATACCAAAAAAAAATCACCAAAAAATATTTATTTAATACATTTTTTAAATAGGTTTAAAATGACATGTTTTTAAGTGTTTTTTAATACTTTAAATATTGTTTTTCATTTGATTTTTCAAACCTAATCACTTGTCAATATTTTTGTGATCAAACCCTAATTTTTAGGTCTTAATTAAGCTTTAAAATTTGTTTTTTAACTTAATTAAGTTGGCTTTTGTCAAAATTCAAACCGTTTTAAACAAGCGATCACGATTCTTTTCAAAACGATAAACCATTTCTTTTTGATTTTTCTTTTCAAAAGAAACTATTGATTAAATCTCTTTGATTGATCAATTGATTTTCAAAACGATGTGGGGCCTCTCGAATATTAGAGAGTGTAAGTCCCATTTCTTTTCTTTTTGTACAGTCTTTTTTAAAAAACAATAAACTTCTTCAAAACAAAACCTTTTCAAACAGTTTTCAAATCATTTTCAAAACAACAAAACTTCAAAAAAAAACAATCAACCATGTTTTATGAAAATAAAACATGGGCCTCCACATAGGTATAAGTCCCATTCCCGTACATGAAATTAGGTATTTCATTGTACATTCACCTTTTTGTACATATCTCGATCAATTTGTTTTTTAACTTCGAACAACAAATCAAAAATGAAGGTTTTCTTTAAATCTTCCCAAAAATACCATGGGCCTCCATGTAGGTATAAGTCCCGAGCCCTTTTGTAAATACTTGTTTACATAGCTTTTGAATAAACTCAAGTGGGTTTCTCCCCGAGTATAAGTCCCGAGCCCCCGTGTATACAAATGGATCATGCTTACAGGTATATTTCCTTCATAAACTCCATTGTATACACACACCTTGTCATATATATGTGCTTGTTCATACTTGTTCATATTTGTTCATGTACTTGTGCATATTTGTTCGTACTTGTTCATATTTGTGATTGTGTTATATATATGCTTGTACAACTTAGTACAACACTAGGTTCCCCATAGCCTCCTATTGGGCTTCGTGCAAAGAATCTCCCCTAGTTTAGGTTAGGACATAGAGTATGGTTTCCCGGTGAAATCGCTCTAAGAGCTCAAACCAACTATACCACGCCTCCTCTTGGGCTTCGTACAAACGACTTGTCCCTCCCATAGCCTCCTCTTGGGCTTACAATGCAAGGACCCTCGATTGTCCCTCCCATAGCCTCCTCTTGGGCTTACAATGCAAGGACCCTCGGATAGCCTCCTCTTGGGCTTCGTACAAGGACCCACGGGCTTCTTATAAGCATCCCCAATATCCAAATCAAATACCCTAGGAGATTAGACATTTATCATCTCTATGATAGGAGTATCTCATCTATATCATCACAAACAATCAATCAATCAACTTAACTTTTTTGCCACAAGGCTGGCTAATCAATCAAACCTTTTTTTTGCCACCATACTGGCTGAATAATCAAAGTTTTTGTCACAAGGCTGACTTCATTGAAACTTTTGCCACAAGGCTGGCTGATTAATCAAAACTTTTTGTCACAAGGCTGACTTCATTGAAAGTTTTTGCCACAAGGCTGGCTAAAAAACATCTTTATCATTCTAAGCACCATAAGTGGCATGGCCCAGGGCTTATAATGAAAAGATTTTCAAACAAAATCAACCAGATGTATGTGATGATATAGATTAGATACATCGAACATTGAGATGACATTTGTCTCTTTTCCTTTGCTTCCACTAGCATAAGTGGGAACTACGATTGCTCTGACTTTCTCAACATCCCTTTGAGAATACGTAGGCACAAGGTCGTATCCTTGGCGAGCAAAACTTCTCCCTCAAACCATTCAAACCTTAGCACCCGTAGACCCGAGCTACAGATGCTCTGATTCCCTCTAAGGGATATGTATGCAGAGGATCGCGGTGATCTTTGCGAGCATAATCAAACAAACACCTTAGGTCCCACCTATTTCACAAGAACCTCTCAATAACATGGAATGAAAAACATAGAAAAGAAACCTATAGAGTACTATAGATACGTTGGGTGCTAATACCTTCCCTTCGTATAACCAACCCTCTTACCCGGAATCTCTCCCCCACTTTTAAGGTTATTGCAGCTTTTTTCCTTTTCCTACTTTGGAAACAATAAAAAGTTTGGTCGAAACAAAAGAAAAATCATTTTTTTGAGCACTCGAGCCCAAAGAAGGCATCAGGTGTCTCATCCCGAAAAAAGGATACGATTTTTCCCCGCGACACTGAGTACCTCACTCTGTATTGGCCCAAAAGCATTCTATTTGATGCAGATTTTTTTATTAAACAACTTATAAAATCATATCCCTAACTTGAAGCTTTTCGTTGCAGGCAGAATACACAAGCAAAGCAGTGGCACAGAACTTAAACGAATGTAAGAAGACTAAATCTTTATCAGTTAACTATGGGAATACATTTATTTTCCTTCCAGTTTATTTATATAATAATATTTAAAAATTTTCCTTCCACTTTATTTAAATTTTAGTTTCTAAAATTTCGTTTTTTTATAGTAAAACTTAGGAATTTCTTACCTCACCTTTTGAGATTCTTAGACACCATATGCATTTTTAAAAATACCCATTATTTTTTAGGTGTATCTCCGAAAACACCTTTTTTTACTCAATATTGATTTGTTTTGTAGGTGGATCTACGGAAACATTCTAGTTATGTATCTCTGAAACTATTTTTGATAAACTCGCGCCAGTTGAGATAGGGTGGACATGCATTGAGGTAGATTTCTTCCCTGAGAGGTCTGGTGTCAGGTGTATACTAGATGGCATTATCGAGGTGACATAGGGGGCACTTATGTACCGCAGACATCGCGCCAGGACGTGTGGGATAGTAGACAATAGAGGAAGAGGAGGCGGCATAGAAGGTGATAGACGCAGAGGAGACGCTAGAGGCAGAGGAGAGGATGCAGATGTTGTCCGGCACACACAATAGTAACAATGCTGATTATTTTAATGTTTATATTTTGATGACGTACTATTTTTTTGATGATGTTTGCTACAAATGACTATTTAGATGATGTATATGATGTATTATTTTGATGAGTAGACATATCCTTATTTTGATAATGATATTAATAATATTTTGACCTCTTAGTAAAATTTGTCGGCAAAATTAATGAACTAACACTACCATGTGACATAGATTTAATTTTTTAAAAGTGAAATGCTATTTGTACACTAATAGTGACATCTATACCGTATAATAACACGGTTTGGTTTTTCTAAAATGCTTAATTATTATTTTTTTTATTTTTCTTACACAGACAATTGCATGGGCCATGTGTTATTGGATACGGTGTATATCATTTAGTGTTAGATTTTGGTGTAAGCATAGCAAGTCTCTTTTTTAAATTAGGTGATTGTCATGTTGCCTTTTATTTTTATTTTTCATTTTTCTTAATGTCAAATTGACTTTTATTTTTTATTTTAATTTATTTAAAAAAATTCAGAATTAAAACATATAAAGAAAACCAAAATATGTCTCAAGTTAAATAATTATTTATATTATGTAATAAAATATTATGAAATAAAATTTAAAATACTTAATTGAAATATGTATTATTTATATATTATGTAACAAGTATTTACTTAATAGATATATAAAATATCTATTTTTAAATAACTATTTGACTTAACACAAACATAAATGATGCTTATTTAATTTAATACATACATAAATAATTATTTATAAAATATTTATTTGAAAATAGGTATTTTAAATATTTATTATATAATATTTAAAATAAATATTTCAAAATAAAAAATTGAAATAAAAAATAAAAAAATCAATTTAGAATATAAAAAATTAAAAATTTTAAAAAAAGTCAACATGGCTCTTCATGTAATTAAAAAAAAAAAATACTACATGGCAATGACAAGCCATAAATTTTGCTAACTTATTTTACTACATGGTCAAAATAAATGAATCTTAAAATTGTAAGAAAAAAATTTATATATTTTTAAAGTTATTTAATAAAACGCACCTAAATATCATAACAGAAAATGTCTATTAATCATAAAAATAACTATCACACTTGAGACAAGTTGTGATTAATGATATTTTGACTTTATTAACTTAAAAATACATATGAAAATGATGAGATAGAAAGCTCTCCTCCTTCTCTCTTAGTTTCTTGATGGTTTTGTTGGGTATTTCATGGTGGCTATGGAGTGGAAATCGGCGGGGAAGAAGGTTTTTTGCAATATTGTTCAGCGGTGGAACTGTTACCCAGATAATAGTGGTCGTTCAAAGAAAGAAGAGGGATTTTAGTGTTTATCTTTTTCTCTGAAATCCTAGACAAAATTAGGGCTTCAGACGTTTATGAGCTTTTCAGATGTACGGGTGATGTGGTGGAGGTGGTGATACCACCTAGGAGGAACAAGTTGGGGAAGAGATATGACTTTGCTAGGTTCAAAAGTGTTGTTGATTTGAGGAAGCTAATAGTGAAGTTGGACAACATTCATATTGATGGTAAGAAGATACATGTAAATCCACCTCGTTTTGTTACACAAATGGGTTTTGGGGGTCCAAGAGGAAAGAGGAAAGGTGAGGTTCAGAGGCTAGAGGGAAGCAAGCTTCGTTCCTATGTGAAGGCTAGTTCAGGAGGCGCTTTTGGTAAGGGAGTGATGGGAGGGGTTTCGTTCGTGGAAGTGGTTACTAAAAGGGTTCTGGCGTAACATTCTTATGTGTCTGCTTCGTTGAAGTTTGTTTCTCTGGAAGCCAACAGAGTTAGGATGTCAAAGGCCTTTGTTGGAGTGGTATTTTTCCTAGGTTCGTCTTATTCCGTCCAAAAGATTTTCAATATGGAAGATATTTTATCTATGAAAGTTACTCCATTAGGGGCGAACTGGTGTCTGCTTGAAGAAGTGGAAGAGGGTTTCATTCTTGAGTTAATAGGAGAAGGCAATTCTTGGTGGAGGAAATTGTTCTAGGAGATTAGACCGTGGAAATATATAGACGTGGACAATGGGAGAGTTACGTGGATACGTTTATATGGTGTTCCCTGTCACGCGTGGTGTTCTTAGTTTTTTTAAAGCATTGCAAACTCTTTGGGTTCTTTAATTTGCACTAATGATAATACGTTGAATGGAACCAATATGGACATCGCCACAGTTTTGTTTGAGTATCTTATCCTTTTTTTTAGGATACTTTGAAGGTTGAGATAGACGGTGTGGAGTTCATTATTATGGTGAAGGAAGATACGTATGGCCCGTTACGCATTATCAAAAAGCAACCTGAGGTAATATTAATGGAGACGAATTCAACTAGTTCGGAAGAGTATTGGGATAAAAATGGTGAGAGCTTGAGGGAGGAGGAGGATGATAGTAGCAGCTATTCTTTGGTGTCATCTCAGACGGAGGAGCTCAGGGAGGAAGGAACGGGGAAGAAACTGGTTCATGTTAAGGATAGAAGTTCTTATTCTGACCTAATCTCTAGCAGCTTTACGGAAAAGGAGGAAAAAATTGCGTCCTCCGGTACTTTTGATGTTGCTCTTTTTCGTGCAAAGGAGGTAGTGTGTCAACTTGAAAAGGAAAAAAGTTGTTTTTCAGGAAAGGTCTTTTCAACCGGTTCAGTAGGGACCAAAGTTGGATGCTCACTTGAAGAGCTGGGTTCTGATCCAATCATAAATAGTGATGGACACGTGTCAGGAAAGAAAAATTTAAAAAAGAATTAAATTCAAAAATATGGGAGAAGTGGGTGGGCCGAGTAGTAATTCTAATTCATTTCTAAAGCTCAAAGGGAAGGTAGAGTTAAGTGTTGGGCATGGTTTATCTTCTAAAGGTAGCGTCAAGGGCATATTTTGCAAAATTAACCAAGTTCCAGTAGCATCTCATGGTAGCGGTTCAAGCAACAATATCTGCTATTACAGTGAACAATTGGTGGAGTCTGATACAATTAGATGCAATTATAGGCACGTGGAGAATTTGGGGGTAGAAAGGTAGAGATTTATTATGGAAGGCAATCGAAAGTTTGGGTGTAATGCCTACTGAATCACAGAGAGGATTTAAGAAAAGGATTCAGGAGCTTGAAAATTTAAACACAGAGAATAAGGAAAGAAGGAAGGTGGTGTTTAGAGTATCCAAATGATAATTGGTTCTCTTAATATCATAGGGGATGGTAGTTTTGTTAAGAGGAGAAGAAATTGCCATATAATCAATTCTGGAATGGCGAATATTTTCTTTATGCAGGAAACAAAGTTACGCTCGTGCTCGGATGTGCTTGTTAGAAGCTTATGGCCTAATGAAGTAATTGACTACTCTATTTCATATTCAGTAGGATTGTTAACCATGTGGAAAGTTGGGGATTGAGGTTTTATGTAGTTTTGGGGGAGTAGGTTATCTGGGTATAATGGTTTTATGGATGAACAAATTGTTCTACATATTCAACATTTACTTAGGTTGTTCAATGGAAATGAAATGTTTGCTGTGGAATAGTCTGTTAAATCTGAAATCAAAATTCACAGATGGAGAGTGGATTATTGGTGGTGATGTCAATACGGTCAAAAACACTAGGGAGGGAGCTGGTAGACCTGCTGATGGGTTTAATTCGGAGTTATTCAATTTTTTCAGGTTTTATTGAGGATATTTGTCTAGTTGACATACCTTGTAAAGGTAAGAGATTCAGGTGGTTTAGTGGCGACGGTAAGGAGAAAACTAGGTTAGACTGTTTCCTAATTTCAAATAATGTTATGAATTGGTGGGGAGTGGTGGTTCAGCTTATAGACGATAGGGATGTTTCGAATTATTTCCCGGTATGGTTGGTTGTGGATAAGGAAGATTGGGGTACTAAACCGTTCAAATTCAACAATGAATGGTTTAGGAATTAGGCATTTTAAATTTTGTTGGAGAAAGAATGGTCTAAGCTTATTGTGGTAGGTAGGGGTGATTACATCATGAAGGAAAAATTGAGGCTCCTCAAGGTTAGGCTTAAATGGTTGAACATAAATGTTTTTGGCAAGATAGATTTAGAGGTGGAGGAAGATGTCAGGATTATGAATGAAGTGGATGACTTAGTGTTGGTTCAGGAGGAAAAGGAGGAAGAAAGGAGGATGGCGACTAGTAAGTTTTTGTTAAATCTTAAAATAAAGGAAAACATGCTTATTCAAAGTTCTAGAATAAAATGGTTCAATGATGGGGACGTAAACATTAGGTTTTTCCATTCGGTTATGAAAGGGGGATTGAGGCGTAACCACATCGATTCTTTATTAATGGAAAGGGGAATGGTGAGCTCGGTGGAGAAGGTAAATAGGGAGGTTCTAAACCATTTCGCTTCCAATAGTAGGCCTTTATTGGAAGGAGATTTATTCAGGAAGTTGAGGGAGGAGGATAGGGAATTTCTCGAAACTCCTTTCTCAGAAGTTGAAATCAAGGAGGCTATATGGAATTGTGATGGTTCAAAAAGCCTCGGTCCCGATGGGTTCTCTCTTATTTTTGTTAAGAAGTGTTGGTATTTTCTTAAGGAGGATTTCTTGGCGTGTTTTAGAGATTTCTTTTTGAGTGCTATTCTATCTAAATCGATTACTTCGGGATTCTTGACTCTTATTCCTAAATCAAAAAATCCTATTGATTTAGATGATTATAGACCTATTTGTTTGGTAGGGTGTATTTACAAAATTATTGCTAATAGGGAGAGTTGCTAACTCTTTAAGGTGGACTTTGAAAAGGCTTACGATAAAGTAAGTTGGTTTTTTCTTAGTTTTTGTTAAAAAAGATGGGATTTGGTACCGTTTGGATGAAATGGATGGAAGCCTTGATCTTTTTTAGTAATATGTCGGTATTGGTAAATAGGAGTCCTACTAAGGAATTTAAGGTGGAGAGTAGATTGAGACAAGGAGATCCAATTTCTTCTTTTCTCTTTGTGATTGTCGCGAAAGGTTTGAAGACTTTGGTCAGTAAAGCGGTGGAAAACGGAAATTATATGGGGCATCTTATGAATAGAAATTGCTTCATAGATATTCTTCAATTCGTAGACGACACTCTTTTGGTGGGAGATGGAAGTTGGAACCATTTATGGGCTATCAAGTCGGCTTTAAGGGGCTTTCAACTTATTTCAGGCCTTGGATTCCATTTTCATAAAAGTAAACTTATAGGCATCAATATTAACTCTAATTTTTTTGAGATTGCAACGACTTTTATTTTGTGTAGGAGGGAAGAAAAAGAGTTTATGTTTCTCGGAATACCAATAGGATTCAATCCTAGAAGGTTATCCACTTGGAGTCCTCTTTTTCTCAAACTCAAAAAGAAGTTGTCTGGTTGGAAAGGTCGGTTTCTAATATTTGGTGGAATAGTTACTCTTCTAAAGCCGGTATTAGGGACTCTTGCGACTTTTACTCTTTCCTTTTATAAAGCTCTGAAGAAAATCGTGGAGGAGATTATTAAGATTCAAAGCAATTTCTTATGGGGCAGGACGAAGGAGAAAAGGTGCATTCATTGGGCTAGTTGGAAGGTGGTGTGTGTTCCGATAGAGAGAGAAAGGCTTGGTTTAAAGAGGATAGATGATTTTTACGTGGCACTTTTGAGTAAGTGGAAATGGAGAATTTTAGGGGGAAAACGGAGCGTTGTGGTATAACGTATTGAAGGTGCGGTACGACGATATAAAGATGCAGGTAGCGAATGGAGGTAGCAAGTATTTAGAGAATGTATCTAAATATTTTTAGTGGTATGTTAATACATCTTTGGATTATATTCACCAGGAGGATTTCTTTATTCGGGGTTGTCGTTTTCGAGTGGGAAACAATTTTGTTATCTCTTTTTGGCTTTCTTGGTGGATGAAGGAGGGAATTCTTGAGGATCTATTTCCTGTGCTTTATTTTGTTTCCTTATTATAGGAAGTTTCTATTGTAGCTATGGGAGGTTGGATTAATGGCGGTTGGAGGTGGGGAGACATGGGGATTTCTTGTTCGAGCATTTAGCAGACCAGTTTAGCAGCAGATTTTTCACAACTCTGCATACTGCAGCAGTCCGCTGTTATCTTGGCCGGGGTTTCAGATTCGGTCGCGTGGGAGTGTGGTTTGGACGGCAGTTTTTCTGTGAGCAGCAGCTACAAAATTTTGAATATTTGCCTGATTCCTTACGGTTCGATTATGCTCTTGAGTTAATTTGCAAAATGGAGGTTCCTTACAAAGTAAAGGCCTTTGGATGGAGGTGTTTCATCAATAGACTACTGACTATGTACTTACTTGCTAATAGAGGTATTAATTTTATCTCTAATTTAACTTGTGTGTTCTGCGGCAATAATCTTGAATCGTCTTTGCACTCTTTGTTGGTTTGTTGTATCTCTGAATTGGTGTGGAAAGATATCGCCGAGTGGATTGGATTGTCAGGTTATAAATCGAAAAATTTTAAGGATAGCTTTTTGAAGTGGTCCTCCTTTTGCAAATCTCGTAGATTAAAAAAAGGCAATGAAGGAGTATTGTGGTTGGCCATTTATTGGAATCTTTGGATCGTGAGGAATGGATTTGTTTTCTGAAACGATATGTGGAATATTCGAGATATTGTTTGGGGTATTAAAGTTTTGGTTTGAAAGTGGGCGTTTATAGAAAAAATTAACCAACTCAATTTTAACTTACGAATTTAGCAAGAATCATTTATTTTATCTGTCATAAATTTCAATTGGCGTGTAATTTTTTCTTGAGATTTTCTTCTCCGTTAGTTGTAATCTTGGTTGAGACTTCGATTCTCCGTTTCAATATATCATTGCTTATTAAAAAAAAGTGATATTTGACTTTCATGTTAAGAATTGTCATTGATTCATAATTTCAAAATAATGATCATATAAAAGATAAATGATAAATTGTCATTGACTAAATTAAACTATTTTACAAGAGATAAGAGGTTCATGTCTACTAAAAAATTAGTAGAAAATGCTAATGAGTCTTTTACAGAATTTTTTTAAAGATTTAAAAAAATAATTTTTTTTAAATGTGAATATTTAAAATATTGAAAATTGAAATGATCAACCTTTTTATAATTTTTTTTTTGAATCCTGATCTTACCGAGCAGATCAGATGGCCAGCAACAATGAAGGCTTGAAGTTCGGGATGACGAATATGGAAAAAAGGTGTTGTACCTGCAAGGCACTCCGATGCCAAAGTGAGTATGTGTTCCACAAGGTACAACAATGTAATAGGGTTTTTAGTGGTAAGAAAAAGATTACCTTGCCCTCTGTACGTAGAGGGCTATTTATAGGATGTTCTTGGAACGAATTAGACTCCTCTTTATAGGGCGGATATTTAGGAGACGCGTGGACTGATTGTTTACCGGGCACAAGGGGCCCTCGTGGTCGGTTGCTTGGCCTAGTTTGCCCGGTCTGCTTGGATGGAGACTGCCACGCGTGATCTGAAGTGTGTTGGACCGAAGGCGGGAATGGCCCAATTGATTGTATTGGGCCGGTCCAGAACAGGAGCCCCCCAAGTCGTTGCTTCCGATCAGAGGAGAGACGACTTATATAAACTTGACCCGGGGGTCTTTCTAGGATCCGACCACACGATATCCGAGGGAGGAAGGTCGTTTGTTTCCGGGAGAAGAAAGGTTAGGACGGGAGTAGGGAAGCGTGTCGTTTCAGAAAGGTTGGTAAGTGGGAGTGTCTCATTTAATGGGAAATGATGGCTACTCAACTACCTAAGCAGTAGGGTTAATGATGACCATCCCACTGCACAGTTAGGCACGTGCGACGCGTGAGGGGACTTAAGTAGCCTATAAATAGAGAAAAACCCTCATTTTTCCAAAATTTTCGAATTCATTTGCTTCGTTCTCCCTCTGTCGACTCTTTTCTCTTGCAGTGGTGTCTGTTACAGATTTTTCAACTCTTCATCAAAATAGTAACTGTAAGTTTAACCTGTGATCTCTGCTTTCAGCAATTTATGCTTTGATCTTTACTTAGAATAGATTTGCATGAGGTTAGGGTAAGCTTTTTAGGGAGATTTTTTGATGAACATAGACGATGAATGTGGTGGCGTGCGGTGGCGATAGGAGGTTTCTCCGTCGTTCATGAGTGTGTTATGTTGCCTTTATCTTTAGATTCTGGCTTTCTGTATTGTTGATAAGCGTTTGATCGTATTTTTGGTGTTTCTCTTCGTACGCGTGCGTCATAGTTAGATGTCCTGCGTTTTTGCCCATTTTCCCGGGCGCGATTTTGTCTGGCTCGGAACTTGTGTTTATGGAGGGGCAAGGACGTGGTTCATCTGGTCTATGGGCCGTTGACGTGCCCTTTCACTCGGAACGATGGTGGAAGGGTGGATTTGATTCAATTGTCGAATTCACTGTTCTCTCATGTGTTTCAGGTGAAAATGGCCGATGAAACTCGTCCGATGGCGTCGGACTCGTCGTCCTCAACCCCTCCTGCCCGGCAAGAGGCGCCTCAGCGGGCCTGGGTGCATCAGGAGGCACTGGACATAGAGAGTTACTTTCTGGAGGATGATTTTGATATTTTCACCGAGGTGGGTGAAGGGTGGTCGATTCTTATTCCGGCCGAAGACGACCGAATTTGTGATGTGTATACCCCCGACTTAATTCCTATGTATGAGGTGGTGTTCCGGGAAATGGGTTTTCGTGCCCCTTTTACTGAATTCCAAGTGGCGGTGCTCAACCATTTGGAGGTGGCCCCTGGGCAGCTTCACCCTAATTCAATTGCTTTTATTCGAGCCTTTGAATTGGTTTGTGCCCATTTGAAGATAGCGGCGACGCTTTCTCTGTTTTTCTATATATTTTGTGTTCAGCGTACGGTGAAGGACGGCCGCTATGGATGGGTGTCTCTGAAGCAGTCCAGAAAGGTTTTCAAGTCTTATTCCGACTCTTTGAAGGGCTATAAGTCCCGCTTCTTCCTCATCCGCCCTCACTCTCGGGAAGCTCGGGAAAGTGTCTTTGATCGTGTGCCGACTTTGGATGTCAATGGTCGTCCGGTGCTCAATGACATTGGGGAGCCCGTCACCTCTCATCGGTATAAGTTCAGGTTTTTCTGGTCGCGGGACCACTTTAGGTATGGGACCGACCAATACATCACCCGGCTTTCGGATTTGGACGATGATGCTCGAAGGGATTATGCTGCTCTTCAGCAGTTCGTGCAAGGTCTTCCCGTCGTTGCCAAGGTGGACCGCTCGGGGGTACCTGTCCTTGGTGATGACGGGGAGCCGATCAGAGAGCCAGGGGTGATTAGTATTAAGGAGCTTCTAGCTGGGGGTACCGACGAGGGAGCGTTTGCTTATTTGGGTTTTGCTCGACTCATGACGTATTGATCACCCAGTGTATGGAACTGTGGTCAATTGCCGGGACGTGTGCCTGGCATATGGTGAGTCTCGGATTTAGTTGTATTGAGTTCCGGGGCTCATGGCGTGAACGGTCCCTTCGCAAGCGGGGCGTTCTGCCATCATGGTACTTGTTTACGACGGGGATGCTCGGTATTCGGGCCCCCCGAAGGACAAGGAGTCTGTTCGATTAATAGATCAAGCTTCTGTCGTTTTGTTTCATCTATAGGTGGTCGGCGTGTACCAGGCCGCACCTGTGGTCTTAACTGTAGTATTGTTTAAGCTTTTCAGCGTTCCAGGGTCGAGCGAGTTCTTCTCCTTACAAGTTCTCTAAGTAGTATGCCCCGTTTTCTGTCCTTGCCCGGACACGATAGGGGCCTTCCCAATTCGCGGCCAGTTTGCCTTCCCGGGAGTCTTTGTGGTTTCGTTTTAGCACTAGGCTGTCTATTTTAAATTCTCGTTTAATGACCTTAGCGTCATGTCTTAAGGCGATTTTTTGCTTAAGTGAAACTTCGCGTAGAACGGCCCCAGTGCAAATTTCTTCGACTAGGTCGAGCTCTTCCCTGATTGCCTCGATGTTGCCCTTTGTCTCGAGTGGTTCTTCGGTCCGTCTCGAGGGTACATGTATTTCGACGGGGATCACGGCCTCCGTTCCGTACGTCAGTCGAAAGGGGGTATCTCCAGTAGTGGAATGTGGGGTGGTGCGATAAGCCCATAGGACGCTGTGCAGCTCTTCTACCCATCCCTTTTTTATTTTGTCTAGTCTTCTCTTGAGGCCCCTTAAAATTATTCTATTGGCGGCCTCTGCTTGCCCGTTTGTTTGTGGGTGCTCGACCGACGCGAAATGTTGCTTCGTACCTAATTTCGTGACGAATTCTTGGAAGCGCCCGTCTGTGAACTGGGTGCCGTTGTCGGTGATGATAGCTAATGGTACCCCGAACCGGGCGAGAATGTTTCTTTTGTAGAAGCGGAGTACGTTCAAGGACGTGATTTTGGCTAGTGGCTCGGCCTCGATCCATTTGGTAAAATAGTCGACCGCAACTATGAGATACTTGTTCTGATTGCTTCCGGTCACGAACGGACCGAGGAGATCCATCCCCCACCACGCAAATGGCCAGGGAGACGATAAGGATTTGAGTTCGTTGGGGGGCGCGAGGTGCATGTCCTCGAAACGCTGGCATTTGTCGCATCTCTTAACGTATTCTTTGGCGTCGTCTTGCATCGTCGGCCAATAGTAGCCTGCTCGGAGAGCCTTCCGAGCGAGTGATCTTCCTCCTAGATGTTGGGAATTGATTCCTTCGTGTATCTCTCGGAGTATGTGGGGGACTGTGCCCTCGGCTATACATTTGAGGATAGGTATGGAAAATCCTCGCCGGTAGAGGCGATTTTCGACTAAGACGTACGAGCAAGCTCGTCTTCGGATGGTGGAGGCCTCTTTCGGATCGGCGGGAAAGAGGTCACTAGTTAAGTAATTGTATACGGGGGTCATCCAGCAGGACGCGTCTCCAATTGCGTTTACGAGTGAGAGGGAAGATGAGGTCTCGGTGCTGGGTTTTGGCAATATCTCCTGGATTACGGATTTGTTACCTCCCTTCTTTCTTATGCTCGCTAGTTTTGATAGGACGTCTGCCCGAGCGTTGTGTTTCCTTGGGATGTGTTTTACTTTGGCGCTCCTGAATCGGGCCAGTCTTTCTTTTACGAGGGCTAGGTATTCGGCGAGGGCTTCACTATTGACCTGATATTCGCCCGAGATGTGTGATGCGACCAATTGAGAGTCGGTGAATACCTCAATGTCTTCGGCTTCTAAGTCGTTTGCGAGGCACAGCCCGGCTAACAGGGCCTCATACTCTGCTTGGTTGTTGGATGTTGGGAATGATAGTGAAAGGGATACCTCTATGAGGGTTCCTTCTCCATTTTCAAGAATGATCCCTGCTCCGCTGCCGTTCGAGCTTGAAGCACCGTCCACGTATAAGGTCCATCTTCGGGCGTTGTTGTTTGTTGTTTCGGGGAAGGCCATTTCGGCTACGAAATCTGCCAAGACCTGTGCTTTAAGGGCTTTTCTTCCCTCGTATTTGATGTCGAACTCCGCAAGTTCCAACGACCACCGGAGCATTCTCC